>NC_034613.1:143013854-143037176 GCF_900095145.1 Mus pahari
GTAAAAGAGACTATGACAAACATGCATGGTCTACATCTCTTTCTTTATTCCCATTTCTCTCTAGATTTGTGATCCCCTTCAAGGACCATGGAATAAAGTGTCCCGCGGGCCGGGGCAGGGCTTCATCTATGAGTTTTGAAGGTATTTCACTTTTATGGCTTGGAGAAGGGGGAGGAGAGATACCTCTCTCTGGTTGGGTCAGGGGACGTGAAGGTGGTAACTCCTTTGTTTTTTTAATGGAGCCTTGCCTTTGAGTGGGAGAAGGAGGGGCAGGAGGAGTAGATGGTTTATCTAGTTTTTCCTCTGAGGCATAAGGAGGCAGTCGTGGGTTGATAGATTTTATTTCTTTTATTAATTGGATAAGGGCTGTGGGATCTGAAATGGAGTGGATTTTTGGACCTTGATCTTTGGGTTCTTCTGACTGAAAGGTCTCAGGAGCTGTTTTGCTATCAGTCTGTCCTATTTTAGATGGCCCTATGCACTGCCTACTTGCGGCTAAGCTTGGCAAAAAATCATGGGAGGGTATTTTTCCTTCTCAGGTATCTTTGTTTTTGATGAGAGATGCTACTCTGATCCATGAATCCGGGCTATAAGTTATTGGCTATGCAAGGTGCTATTTGAAGGACTTCTTCCTAAAACAGAGGCTTGTTTTTTTGGCTATCTTTATTCCTCGGTGTTTTGGTAGGGCACATATTTCCCTGGCCTGGGGTGATTTTTTATGTGATGGTGAGTTGCCCATGGTAGAATAGAGGAGAAGTGCTTGTCCAATAGGAACATTCCTTTGGCCTATTTGGCTTCGGGCGATTCCACAGAGGTCCAAAATACTAAGCCTTCCCACGGATTTAATAACTGGCAGCTGCCCTGTGGCTTTTAAGTGGCTTCTGCATTACCAGGCTTTCTTTTTGTCTTAAGGAGAAGTTAGATAGAGAGCCTTTGCCACCGCCCATTGTGGGCTGTCAGGATTTAGACAGAGGCCAGAGGGACCTTCAGCCAGCACCAGAGAGTAGCTCCGGCCAGGAGCCTTCAGTTACCCCTTTACTTTGTCTAAATCCACATGATGGCACTGACCAAAAAGCACAGTAGGAAAAAACAGATTAATTGTTGCCAGAGGTGTGTGTGTGTGTGGGTCAACTTCCCAAAATATCAGTTCAGTGCAGTCTGTTCGAGCCCCACGTCAGGAGCCAGATCCGTGGTCCTGGGTACCAGAGGTTTTCCACGGAGATCTCTGGCCAGGCCTGGTACGAGGGTTCCTGTGAAGGGAATCAAGTGCGGGCGAGGAGATGAAGTCTCTGCCATGCCTTCCAGGTCACTTGGTAACTCTGAGCTGCTCTGCACTGAGTTGGGTGGGTCGGGCTGGGCCACAGAGAAGTGACTGTCCAGTGAGGAGTTCGGTGGAACCTCAGGTGGCACTTCGGGAGAGAAGATCTCTTCCCAAATGTTACAGCTCTTAGAACAATAGGCTCAGACGATAGAGTAGTTCTCACATACCTTTAATTCCCTGGATAGGATTTATGTACAGTTTTGGGGGTGATTCAGGGTTCAACAGCAGGTACCTCTCATTGGCTTGGACTGAGAGCTTGGGGGGAAACTTATTTCCATGTGGGAAGGCTTGGTGCTGCTCCTACATGACTGATAGCCACACACCTCTCCTGCAGGGGTGATAACTTCAACAGGAGCCAGGGGTCCAGGAGACATGATCGAACACCTTCCATCCCATGTAGGTGGAAATCACCACCCATCAGGTCCCTGGGGTTCCAGACCTTTGCTTGACTGGAGACCAGGCTGTCTGCGCGCAGCCCACTGCCCCACAAACACCCAAATAACTCACTGAATATGGAATTATTGAGTTGATGTCTGCATAAAACCATTACCCACTTTTTCTAGTACCTTTGGTATGAGAAAGTACTGTGAAGGCTACCAAAGAGTAGCCACCCACAACACTAGTCCAGACACAAAATCTTTGATGTACAATGAAGTCCTTTCTGCAAAATATGCTAGGACAACTGTGACACAAAAATTGCAGGAGTAAGGAGCCACTGTCTGATTTTACTTATGGCTCACTCCTTGAGATGGAACTCATATCTGACACTGTTTGGATAGCCATGTACCAGAGACCAAATAGCCCAGAGACCTGGGATGAAACTGAATACTACTAGTCTTTAAATATAATAGTGATAAAATGATTCTTAATGATATTCTGCAATATTCATAGCTCAGTGCCTTATTCAGCCATCATCAGAGAAGCATCTCCCTTCAGCAGATGAGAACAAATACAGAGACACGAAGGCCAACGTAACACATACACACACACACACACACACACACACACACACACACACAGAGAGAGAGAGAGAGAGAGAGAGAGAGAGAGAGAGAGAGAGAGAGAGAGAGAGCCCTAAATGTTCTAAATGGCATGATGGTATGTCTCCATCAAATCAATCCCCTCAGAGTTCAGAGAACCTTTGGAAGAGGAGGCAGAAAGACTGTAAGAGCCAGAGGGGATGGAAGACGTTAGGAGAGAAAGGTTCTCTAAATCAACTGAGCTTAGTATTTTCATGGAACTTCTGAATGTGTGAACAAGTGGGTTTTCTTATGCCTGTTCTTGGGGCAATTTTTCTTCTGTTGGGGTGTCTTGTCTGACTTTGATAAGATGGCTTTTACTTTCTCTTATTATATTTTATTTCATTGTTCTTTGTTGCTATGTCTTAGAAGTCTGTTATTTCCTAATGAGAGACAGAAAGGGAGTGGATATTAATGGATTGGGAGGAATGGGGAGGATCTGAAAGAGGGGGAAATGTAACCACCATATATAGCATGAGAAAAGAATCTAGTTTTAGTGGAAAAAGAAGAAATTCAAGGTCATCTATGGCTACATATACAATTGAAGGCCAGCCTGGCATACATGAGACTCTGTCAAAAAATGAATGAAAGAAATATGATAGTAGGAAATTTAAATAATGATCTTAGGAAAGAAAAATGTTGGAATTAATAATAAATGAAGAGGGAGAAAAAGGAAAAGTGAGAATGGGTCCCCAATTGACTTCTTGTCCCCTCTTAGAGTAAGATATCCTATCAGTCTTCAAATCAAGACTTCTGCTTTGAGAAAGAAAACAGCAGCCTTTTAGCAGTTGTATGGTATTATAATGACAAATTAAAAGATTAAGGCACATACATCCAGATAGTTTTCACATTAAAATATTTCCATAGTTCTGTTACTACACAAGAAATGTGGCACTGTTTTCTAAAAAAACAGAACTTCCAAGGGGAGGTCTACCTAAAACACATAGTTGGTTTCTCCATCAATACCTTAGCCAAGGTTCCAAACTGAATGGAGTAGGGAACTAAAGAGCTAAGCTGGAAACTTCTAGAAATTAAAAATTTCTTAACTTTCAGAGCTCATATATACCCTCCAGGATCAAGGAATAGTAACATGTCAGGTGTTGAATGAAGCTTACTAGTGTTGCAATACAATCCAGATTACATGATTTCTGATTAGAGTCAGTTTACTAATCACTCATCCTTCTTGCCTAATGAAACAAAGGGAAATTGACTCTGGTAAAAGATAAAATCATCTGCAATATCTGTGGTTCATCTGTATATAGCACTTGGCACACAGTATTTTCTAGCTATGCAATAAGGAAAAACTAAAATACCACCAGAAAAAAAAAGATGTCCATCCAGATGGGGTTGATACTGAGACTAGCAGATAATGGTAAAATGATGTAGTAAATATGTCTAAAATAGAGGGACACGATGAGAAATGGAACTATAAAACAATTAGAGCACTTAGTCACCCAGTAAAACAGTCAGAACTGAAAATTACAGCCTCTGAGATAAAAGACTCCATGCATGTATTTAGCAACTTACATGACAGACAGTAGAATACAGTTAAAGAACTGGGATGTAGGTTAACATAACAGAAAGTGAAGCAGAGAAGGAAAGGTGGAAGAGGGAGTACCATGTAAAAGGCATTGTGGGGCCAAGCCATGGCGCATGCTATAACGTTTATGCATTAGAAATCTCCAACAAAGGGAAAGGTTGAGGCAAAAGCAATAGTTTAAGTGATAGTAGCTGAGAAATTGTTCAAAACTCATGAAATAAACTACTAACTCAGACCCTTACATTTTAGAAATTCCAAGTTGGAAAAATAGAGACCACATTTATTCACATCAAGGATAAATAGCTGATTAAACAAAGACAAAGTCATTAAAAATATCATAAAAGTAGCTGGAGAAAACATGGAACTTTCAGGGGGCACATAATATAACTGACTTGATTGATTTTTTCAAAAGCATTTGAAACTTTTTTCCCAGAAACCAATAGAAATGTATCTTTAAACTTACTTTTTATTAGATATTTTCTTTATTTACATTTCAGATGTTATCCCCTTTCCTAGTTTCCCTTCCAAAACCCCTCTATCCCTTCCCCTTTCCACTGCTCACCAACCCACCCACTCCCAACAGGTTGGGAAAAGATCTTTACCAATCCTAAATCCGATAGAGGGATAATATCCAAAATATACAAAGAACTCAAGAAGCTATATTCCAGAGAACCAAATAATCCTATTAAAAAATTGGGGTACAGAGCTAAACAAAGAATTCTCAGCTGAGGAATACTGAATGGTTGAGAAGCACCTAATTAAATGTTCAACATCCTTAGTCATCAGGAAAATACAAATCAAAACAACCCTGAGATTCCACCTCACACCAGTCAGAATGACTAAAATCAAAAACTCAGGTGATAGCAGATGCTGGCAAGGATGTGGAGAAAGAGGAACACTCCTCCATTGCTAGTGGGATTGCAAGCTGGTACAACCACTCTGGAAATAAGTTTGGTGGTTCTTCAGAAAATTTGACATAGGACTACCTGAGGACCCAAAACATCAATCTGGTGGGACTGGAGGCGATTCCATGAGTAAAGGGCACTTGCAACCAAGCCTGAAGATCTGTCCTTGGGACACACATGATAGAAGAGAAAAGCTGGCTACTCCAAGTCATCCGCTGAGTTCCCAGCACCACCTGTTGCACATCCTAAATAAAAATACATTAATAAATGTATTTTTAAAAGCCTCTGTCTAGAAAAATACATCAGAAATGAAGGTTTTCTGACCAAGATTGCCTTTTTTAGAAGGCCTTTTCTAAAAGTATTAGAATTTATTCAGGGAAGAATGGAATGACACTGAGTGGAGCATGGACTTGTAATAAGGAATGACCACATGAAAACTATTGTCTGTGGTTATAAATGATAAATTCTCTCCAAAGTAATTGTCATGACATTATTATGTGGAACAAAAATTTGTAGCAACAGTAAAAGGATTTGAGGATAATAAATTAATTTAAAGACCTATTAAGTTTTAGAGTTATCAGAAAAAGCTAAATGTCATATATCAGTACATAATAAGGCCAATGCATGTTTAATCTCTAAATTAAGGAAAAGTTCATAGGACTCTCTTTGAATTACTTAGCATAGCTAGGCACTTAGCAAAGTACATGAAAGAATTTTTCATAGAAACACTTGTAGATTAAAGTTCATGATGACTGTATTTATAATAGCTACTGAGTAAAATAACCAGAATGTGCTTGAATAAGAAAGTATATAAACAAATTGTGATGTTAATCCATGTATGAAATACTACTCAGGAGTAAAAATGGAACAATCATGTGTATTAATCTCACAGATACAATGTCTGAAAGAGAAAGGAATAGATGCAATTCTACCCTCATTATGTTTAGCAAACAGTATGTGACTGGGTAATGGTAACTGGAGAGGTGCAGGGAAACTGGGGATCAATGAATGTTCAAATTCTTGACTAGGAATAGTTTAAAGAATGTATGCAGTTGTCAGAGGTCACCAAACTAGATTTTAACAGTCAATGCACATGTTTTTAAGTGACCACATGAATTTATTATTTGATGTTTGAATCTTTCTGATAGAGTATTTATTTTTAATGTAACTTTTTAATTTTTAACTTAATTTTTATTACATCGCTTTCTCCCCTAACTTTTGTCTCTCTGGCTCATCCCAGGTACTAATCCTCTTATCTCTGTCATACCCAGGGTTTATAGCTTCTTTTTCTTTGAATATTACTATTATATATGTGTGTGTCTGTATGTGTATATGTCTGTGTCTGTGTGTATGTATGTACACAAATAAAAAATTACAATTTACCAAATTTCTTTTTGTTTTCTGAATGTATATGTTTTCAGGTTGACCATTCCTAATTGCACAGATAATAAGGCTCAGCCTTTAAAGAACCCATTTCTTCTTCTCACAGAAGTTATTAATCCTCTGTAGATCTTTACCTAGGGATGAGATCCATTGAAAATTTACCCCATCCAGGTTAGGAAGTCCATTGATAGTGCCCATGTTCAAGTCTCATTTGTGCAGCCATTTTTAGGAGCGTCCATTTCACCACAGATTTCCTGGTCCTCTGGAGCTCAGTCTTTCACTACTTCTTCCATGATATTCCTTGAGACCTAGATGCAGGAGCTATGATGTAGATATCTGTTGAGATTGGGATCCCCAGATCATTTGATCTCTGTATTATGCTCAATTGTGGTTTTCTGTGCTAGTCTTCACTTGATATGAAAAGAGGATTCTGTGATGTGGGGGTAGCTATACTTATCTGTAGGTATTATGATACGATTTAGAAAGTATTTAGAAAGGATTTTTTTTTTTTTTGGTCTAGCAAAATGGCTGTAGTAGATATTTACTAAGGTCTGGCCTGAATAGTTCTGTGGAGATAGCTAAACTTCCATTTCCTGCCTGTTGAGTGGGTCTTAGATCCAGCCAGACAGCTGCTGGTTACAACCCACATGTTAATTTTAATGTATGGATATCTTGGTATGCTGATCATTGTCATAGTTCATAGGTATCACAGCAGGACAGACGTATTTGCTTTCTTCCTTTATTTGGCATCTTGTGTAGTATAGACTGAAACCATGGAAGCTAGACTGTACTAGGAAGGCTTTCAGATCACATACCTCAAGAATCATCTAAGTGTACAATGTCTTCAGCATAGGGGCACATACTCAGCTCCTAAGAGAAAACCAAGGTCTACATTGAGAGTCTATATTTAGTCACTTGGATTGCCTTGAAAAACCATTCAAAAGGTGTTTTCTCATGCACTGTACTGGTTTGTTGTTGTTTGTTTGTTGTTGTTGTTGTTAGCCTATAGTTCTTGCAGAAAGGGGTGGGGACATTGTCAGTCCTGGTAGCATAACTTCCTTTAAGAAACATATCTAAACATATCTATATCTTTTGTTGTTGTTGTTTTTGAGACAGGGTTTCTCTGTATAGCCCTGGCTGTCCTGGGAATCACTTTGTAGACCAGGTTGGCCTAGAACTTAGAAATCAGCCTGCCTCTGCCCCTCCTGAGTGCTGGGATTAAAGGTGTGTACCACCACGCCCAGCATATATCTATATCTTTATCTTCATCTAAATATATATATATATATATATATATATATATATATATATATATATATGTGTGTGTGTGTGTGTGTGTGTGTGTGTGTGTATCTATATTTACACCTACATCTCTATCTATCTATCTATCTATCTATCTATCTATCTATCTATCTATCTATCTATCTCTGTATATGTATGTCTATAGTTTTAGGTAAATATAAAATTATAGGATTCCCAAGTTTGATCAAACACCCTTGGTACTATTTGTTCCTTTATCCTCCTTCTCCTTCTGTATTGCCCTCCTTCCCTTCTGTCCAGTTGTAGCCTTTCCTTGTTATTCCATTTCTCAGTTTATGATACATGTATCCTGTTATTCCTCTCTCAAACCCTTCTACCGATGCTCCCTTCATGTTAGCCTTGTTTCTGTGGTTACTCCAGGTTTACACTCAGATCTGAGCATTTGAAGATAGGAGCCTTCCATAAGAGAGGACATTCAACATTTGTCTTCAATATAATTGTTTCCAGTTTCATCAAATTTCCTGATTTTTTAAAATAATCTGGATAGCATTTCATACTGTATTTCCTGTATATTTACTGTATTTCCATTATCCATCAAAATACAATTAGAAGCCGGGCATGGTGGCACATGCCTTTAATCCCAGCACTCAGGAGGCAGAGGCAGGCAGATTTCTGAGTTTGAGGCCAGCCTCGTCTACAAAGTGAGTTCCAGGACAGCCAGGGCTATACAGAGAAACTCTGTCTCGAATAACAAAAAACAAAAAATTAGGTTGGTTATACTCCACAACTATTATAAATACAGCAATTATGAACACTGCTAATCTGTGGATTAGGAAGTCAAGTCCTTTGGACATATGCCAAGTGGTGGTATAATTATGTTATATGGTAGTTTTATTTTAGTTATCTGAGGACACTCCATACTAATATACAGAGTAGCTCTTGAGCAAATAATTTTATGTAACTGTAGCTAAGTTGTTGATAAATACCAAGGCCAGAAATTATATAAAACATATATACATATGAACACTAATAGACTCAGTAAATTTTGTGTGTGTATGTGTGTGTGTGTGTGTGCGTGTGCGTGTGTGTGTGTGTGTGTGTGTGTGTGTGTAACATAATTGAAAAGGAATGGGGGCACAGGATTAACTGGAAGGAGAAGAAGGTGTGAAAATGATGTAAAGAATGACTGGTCATAAAATAGGTGAGTCAAACAGAAAATAAATATTAGGGTGATGGATATAAATCCTACTGTATCAGTACTCATATCAAATTTAAAAAATGAATATTTTAGGTAAATAAAATGAAGTTAACAATATTATTTATATTATTTTATTATTTATATTATATTTTTGTTTAGTTTATACTCTATAAATGAGACATGCTTTAAATAGCATTATTTAAAACTGTCTGCCATTCAGGTATGTGCAATACATACATTCCAAAGCTCTAGAATAATGCTATTAATATATAGGTAGAAGGAGTTGAATTATTTTTCAAGCTATAACCTCTTTAAAAGCATCTAGATATGCCTGGCTATAAAATAAATGTGAACTCTATCTTACAATTAAAATCTAGTGACTAGTGAGAAAAGTGAAGTCATTAGACAGAAGCAAATCTTTAAGTAGAATTGGTATTGTATATTCTAAAGTTTATAAATACAGGGGAAATTATTTCTCTCAACCTTATATCTTAGTTCCAGAGAGTTCACATAGAAAATTGATATCATATACCTATGTATTATTTGCAATGTGTAGCAAGTCTTACCTTAAAGGTATACCATTTAATGAACTCTGCTTGCAATAGCTCATTTATGGATTTCAACTAATCATGTATATTATCAAGAATACCTTTTTAGAACTAGCCAACCAGAGTTCAAATCTGGGACCTTCCACTGACTAGATAGGAACATCTGAGTAGTTATTTAACCTCCATATGGTTAAATTTCTTTCAGCTCAGCATAGCTGAAGGGAACTGAGCTATCTGGTTTTGGAGTAGCTGGTTAAGACACATCCAAATGAAAGTAGCACCTAAGCATTGGCTTGCTTTCTGCATAAGGACAAGAAGACTAAATCAGAGAAACAGTCAGATTCTGCCTGTTCCACTCTGCTCTCCCAACCTCCTATCCTTTACAACCACCTTTGTGGAACAGTGATTCACATGGGTAGGGGGGTTAGCTAATCACCACAGACATGGGAAAGACTGGCTATTGCGGGATCCCAAACAAGAAGTTCCTTTTCTGAAAACCAGGGATAGCAGGAAGTAAAACAGCTGGGGGTGATCTAAGAACACAAAAATAACTCCAGTCCCCAAACAGGAGAGGGGCTTAATGGGAAGACCAACAAGACCACCAACCAAAGAGAAAGAAAAACATTTGACACAACAGTCAAAGAAAATGCAAAAGGCAAAAAGCTCCTAACCCAAAACACCCAGGAAATCCAGGACACATGAGAAGACCAAACCTAAGGATAATAGGTATAGAAGAGAGTGAAGATTTCCCAAGTTAAAGGTCTAGTAAATATCTTCAACAAAATTATAGAAAAAAAAAAAAAACTTCCCTAACCTAGAGAAAGAGATTCTCATGAAGATACAAGAAGCCTACAGAACTCCAAATAGACTGGACCAGAAAGGAAATTCCACCCAGCACATAATAATCAAAACGCCAAAGGTACTAAAGAAAAAGAAAGAATATTAAAAGCAGTAAGGAAAACGGTTAAGTAACATATAAAGGCAGACCTATCAGAATTACACCAGACTTCTTACCAGAGACTATGAAAGCCAGAAGATCCTGGGCAGATGTCATATAGACCCTAAAAGAACACAAATGCTAGCCCAGGCTACTATACCCAGAAAAACTCTCAATTACCATAGATGGAGAAACAAAGATATTCCATGAAAAAAACAAATTTACACAATATCTCTCCACAAATCCAGTCCTACAAAGGATAATTGATGTAAAACACCAACACAAGGAGTGAAACTGCACCCTAGAAAAAGCAAGAAAGTAATCTTTCAATAAACCCAAAAGAAGATAGCCACACAAACATAATTCCACTTCTTATAACAAAAATAACAGGGAATAACAATCACCTTTCCTTAATATCTCTTAACATCAATGGACTCAACTGCCAATTAAAAGACATAGACTAACAGACTGGATATGTAATCAGGACCCAGCATTTTGCTGCATACAGGAAACACACCTCAGTGACAAAGACAGACACTACTGCAGAGTAAAAGTTTGGAAAACAATTTTCCAAGAAACAAGCTGGAGTAGCCATTCTAACATTGAACAAAATCAACTCAATAGAAACATATGTATAAAAGTTGGTGTCATAGACAGATGCACTTAGCACTTAAAATGAGCAGAATGCATAGAAACAAACACTTATCTAGGACTAATTGACTATTCTGGGTCTTTTGTTCCATATCAAACTGAGAATTTTCTTTCTATTTATGTGAAGAATGAGATGAGGATGTTGATTGTAATTTCATTGAATTAGTAAATTGTTTTGGTAAGAAGGTCTTTTTTCACAATGCTAATTCTACCAAGCTATACTCTTGGGAGGTCTTCAAATTCTAGTATGTTCCTTAATCTCTTTCTTCACACATTTGAAGTTTTCATTGTAGAGATTTTTTTTACCTCTTTTGTTATGTATATTTTAAATATCTTACTTTATTTGAGAAAATAGGAAGAGGAACTTGACTATGATCTCTTCCTTAGCATGCTTGTTACTCATATGTATTAAGACTGGTAAATTTTGTAAGTCAATAACACTTTGCTAAAATTATTGATAATTTCTACAATTTTTCTAGTCAAATTTTAGAAACATTGCATATAAGATAATGTAATCTTCAATTGAAAATAATTTAACCTAATATTTTCCCATTTATATCCCTTCTCTTTACTTATTGCTCCAGCTAATGCTTCAATAACATTATGGATGAGCAGTAGGGAGAGTAGGCAGTCCTCTCCAATTCCTGATTTTAATAGGGCTTATTAATGGTTTTATTGATTTAGGATGATATTGGCCATGAATTTGTAATACATAACCTTTATTATGTTGAAATATGTTTCCTATAGTCCTACTTGTTCTAGGGCTTTTATTAAGAAAGCATGTGGAATCTTATCAAAGACTTTTTCTTTCTTTCTTTCTTTCTTTCTTTCTTTCTTTCTTTCTTTCTCTTTCTCTTTCTTTCTTTCTTTTTTTTTTGCTTCCATTGAGATGATCGTATGATTCTTGAATTTTTGTCCATGTATTTGGTTTATTACGTTTATTTCTTATATATGTTAAAAATAAAAAATAAAATTAATGAAAAAATAACCTTTTAGGATGTAGGAATATTTTGAAAATCTGAAAAATTCTGTTTACATATACAGAAACAATTCACCAAATAATCAACCTAAGATTGGCATAAATCCAAGTGGTGTTTGACAATACATTCTGTTGACGAGGATATGGGGAAATTTGTACTCTTGTGCTCTGCAGGTTGGAGTAGAGATGGAGGGATCACTTAGGCAGGTAATTTGGCAATATCTGTTCAGAATTACAAATTCATTTATAACTTCAGAAAGAAATTCTGCTCTCGTCAAACTGTGGTTATATTTATTTGTGTGTACATTTGTGCATACTGCCTACAAAGTTATTTACTTTCTCATTGTTTGTAAATGGAAAAAAATAAAAATAATGGAAGGAAATAATTCATCAAATTACAAATACCCATCCAATGGTAGATGTTCTGTGGACCTGTAAAACAAAAGGATGCTTTTTCTGCACTGAGACAGAAAGACCACACACGTGCACGCACACACACACACACACACACACACACACACACACACACACACACACACACANAGAGAGAGAGAGAGAGAGAGAGAGAGAGAGACAGAGACAGAGACAGAGACAGAGACAGAGACAGAGACAGAGAAACAGAGACAGAGAGAGACAGAGACAGAGACAGAGACAGAGACAGAGAGAGATTGAGATTGTGAAGTTTTGATTTGGCCATAGGGTCTCGCTTTGTAGCATAGGGTAGCCTGGAATTCTGTATAAAACTGGCCTTCTACCCAACTCTTCCTATCAGGTATGAGTCACCATGCCTAGCATCAACATATTGTTAGACTAGCAATCTAAAGTATAGAGCAGAATACTGTGGATGACTTTTATCAAAAAGTGAAAAGTATTATATGCTTTTTATCTGCTTTTATTTGCTTATATTTATACATATGCATAAGTGTGGGTGGCTGAATAACAGCCTCCACAAGTACATCTATTCCTATTCTTAGGAATGTGTACCTATTACCTTACATGATCAGATTATGTGGTATTTTGAGAGGAATTCTCAGTGCCATCGCAAGTATCCTCAGAGAGGCAGAGGGGTTATGCACAGAGAAGAGGGGGTAACCTATTCATCCAGGCTGATAATGGGGTTACATGAAGCTGTTTGTCAAGAAATGCCAGCAGCTGCCAGCAGCTGCCAGCAGCCAAAAGAGGCAAGCTGCAGCAAGCGTGCCCCTGTCATCCCTTGCTTTGTGCTCAGGCAGACTGAGTTCAACCTTCTCAGTTTGAAGCCTCCAGAAATTTGAGAGAATAAATTTCTTATTATCTTAAACCATCACACTTTATAATTTGTTCCAGCACCCACAAGAAACTAATGCAAATAGTCACATCTTAGGGAGAAGTGTGGGGGATTGACACATGGGAGGCATAAGTAGGAATTTTCACTGATTATCTTTTTAGGTTATCTTATTTGCCAAATAAGATGGTTATACTCCCATTTTAAAATTCAAACTATTACAAAATATCATCACATTCAATTTAAAATATTTGTGTGTGTGTGTGTGTGTGTGTGTGTGTGTGTGTGTGTGTGTGTGTTGCTTGTAGTGGTGGTGATCATGTAAATAGAGTCACATCCATGCAAAAGACAGAGCTCAGACCTGGGTGTCTTTCTCCAGCCTTATTTTGTAAGTCAGGGTTACTCACTGGACCTAGAGTTCACTGGTTAGGCGGATCTGGCCAGCAAGCCCCAGGGATCGTCCTATCACCACCTCCCAGCACCGGATTGCAGGTGTGCGTTGTGGTGATGTACATTACGTTTGTGGGATCAATCTGCTTTGCTGGGCTTGTAAAAACAAATTTGGTTTTGTTTATATAATCTGTGAGGAAGTTGCTCTAACCTTGAATGTACCCTGTCAGCTAGACCCAGATGGACCAGTTCCTGGTAGAGTTGGGCTCTATTTAAAAAAAAAAAAGCTGATTGTTGCAAAATATTCACTGCCTCAGCTATTCCTACAAGGTAATGGGTCAGAAGATTAAAGAGGCTAACTGCTTTGTTCTGTTTGGTATGAAACTCTTGCTTGGATGGCCAAGGTCCCTGTTGGACCTTACAAAATTAAGCCTTGCTTGTATCCAGACTGGATAAGTTACTTTGGCTACCCAAAATTGTAACTTTGTGGGTTTTGCTCTTATGATCTTTGGGCTAACAATAGCAGGAGCCTCACTTAGAGAAACCTCTCTGGTTCAGACCTGGCCAGTGTCTTTTAAAGAAATTGTCTCTAATTTACAAAAAAACAAAAACAAAAACAAAAACAAAACTTGAGTCAGATTGGTGAATCTCTGTACAAACCAGGCCCACAAGGGCACTACCATTTGTCTTGTTATGTAGCTGCTAAGTATCCAAACTCAGGCAAGCACTGGACTGAAACATCTCCCTGCCCCTTTCCCCTTCTTAGCCTGACCAGCAATTGAGAAAGAGACTAGATTATTCTAAGAGCTTAGCTTTTCTTCTGGTTCTGGCTAGCTTCCGAAATGTACATACACTGGAAATAAAGAACAATTCTTGAGTGGTCCTAGCAATCATTCAGCAGCAAACACTCACCTGCAGGATCTTCATCCTCATAGCTTTTCTAGCCTCAAATATCTGTATGGAGGTCTTAGTATCGGCCAAGTCTATTACAAAGGTCACAATGATGGCAGGATGACACCTTAACTCTTAACATTTGACATCATGTCTCTTCGGGGCCCCTCACCGTTCTGGAAGATAGATAATTTTAAAATGCTCGCAGTTGGCTACTGTGCACAGAATCTAGTTGTGGCCTCCAAAGAAATGTGTCACTCTTGCTCCCTCCAGTTTCCCTTCCAGCTGTCAGGAGGTGGTTCTAACTTCAGCAAAGGACAATGTAGCACTAGGGCCGCTCTTCCTCAGAAATCTGGAATTGCTTTCAATTCTTCCCAAGAACCCCTTGCATCCATTTCTGGTATCCCAGAGCCGTCTTGTGGCAATGTGTGTCACACCTAGCAAGCTTCAGTTGCTGAGTGAAATGCCCTTCTTTCCTGAGGGGGGTGTCTTCCATCTTTCCAGAGATTTTGTGTTTTGCCCCTTGGGTTGCATGAGGGAAAAAGAAAAAGCATTCACACAAGGAAGAACACAAAACCTCCAGGATGCTCTCATTTCTTCTCACTTTGTCACCTGACTTCTCTTTTTCTTTTGGAATGTCTCCTGAGATTTCTCTTAAACAAGCTAGAGGTAGGTGGTGGTCACTGAACCAGTTTGTCTGCCTCTCAAAAAGTCAGTGCCTGGATGACTAGACACTTGATGCCTATTGGCCTCATCTCTGGGGGCTTAACAGAATGTCCCAGACACTAAGAAAAGCCTCATATGAATTAGGAGCCGAATCAACAGCTGCTTAAATAATTAGGTTATACACGTCACAAACCGTATGAAATGCTTTGTCTTAGGCTGTTAGTTTCCCTGTCATGGCATATGTCACAATTTTTTGTCAGCTGTATGACTGAGGGCACATTTGGCAGTTAGAGGGCAGAATTTCCTGACCAGATATTTTCAAATATAATTAAAACAAGAAATTAGATAGACCTTTTCCCAGTTGACTGTCTTTTATCACGTTTCTACCCTCAGCACTGGCTTTCACTTTCCACCTAATTATATCTCATTCTCATAAAGATTTTCTGTAATTGAGACACAGCTTGTTACTGAAATATGACAGAATTAGTATTCCAACTAAGTTGACTGGGCAGTTTACTCAACTAAAAATAGTATTTTAGTGGTTATAAGCATTGCAGAATATTTAGGATCAAATTTGCTTATGGCAAAAATTGTCTTAACTTTCTGTAGCTTTTATAGTCATAGCAGTAAGAGGAAGTTGTAATAAACTAAACTCACTATGACACATTTAGTCCTGAAATATGGGGAATAGGTTCTGGGTGTGTGTATAAATACTGAAATCCTTAGTACCTGTTTAGGAAAATGGTCAGATTTTCATTTCCTTTGGCCTCATATTTTTTGTGAAAGCCCCCCACCCCTTGCCTTTTAAGGATATAAAGGCAATTTTAACTTGGAACTATTTTAGATTTGCTTCTGAAGAATTGCTAAATGGATGGAGCTCCTATAGGGAAACCTCTGACTAGTGTTGAATATGGAGGTGGCACATTCTGAAGCTTGTTTGAAAAGAGCTCCCTGCCTGCCATTCAGGGCATGGATTGCAGTGGAGCAATACTCAGTAGGCAGCCTTGGGAATCTGCAATAGCAATACACATAAAAGATATGACCTAAACAAGTGAGTGGCAAGGCACATTAATGGACGTAAGAAATGTTTTGACATTGAAAATGGCAGAACCGTATGGTGGTTTATGTGATATGTTAGGTTGCCATGGCTCACACCTGTAATCGCAGCAATTGGGCAGATGAGGCAGGTGAACTGCTGTAATTTTGAGGACATCCTGGGCTGAATAGTGAGTTCTAGTCTAGCCTTCACTACCAAGTGAGACCTTGGGTCAAAACAAACCATAGCTTGCCCTATAAGGCAGATAATGAATAATAATACAATATGCCTATATTTTGTTTTAACAATATAAATTTCCACATCATTTGCTCATTTAGCAGGACTGTTTGCTTATTTTTATTTGCTTATTTTCTTATAGTTAAATTTCTTATATATTTTAGATACTTGCTCTGTGTCCAATGGTCATTTGGCTTATATCTTTTTTTCTCCCACACTGTATGTTGCCTATTTACTTTTGGAGTTTTTGCTTTGCTGGGTTGAAACTGCTTAGGTTAAATGTAGTTCTATCTCTCTAGAGTTGCCTGTGCTTCTAGAGTCATATATAGGAAATATTTGCTGTCATAGTGTCTTTGTTTACATTTTGTCCAGCGATATCACAGTGTTGTATCTTACATTCAGGTTCTTAATCCATTTTCAGTTGATTTTTCAGTGTGAGAAGAGGCAAGGATCAGGTTTCAGAATTTTGTCTATGAATATTTAGTTTTTCCAGTATCATTCATAGAGAGGACAGTCCAATGGATGTTCTTGACATGCTTGCTGAAATAAGTTAGCTGGTATTCCTGGATTGAGTTCTAGATTACTTTTTGGCATTATATCACATTGATGTCTGAACTTAGTTTTATACCAGTATTATGCTGTTGTGGTTACTACAGCTTGGTAGTATGTTTTCATGTCAGCAATTAGGATGCCACCCTTTCCCTTCTGCAGGATTTCTTTTTGGCTCTTTGAGACCTTTTGCAATTTTTTTCTGTCTAGTTCTGGTTAAAGTGTCATTGAAATTTCGATATACATTGCATGGTTCTATATCTCACTTTGGGTGGTATGTAAAATTTAAAAGTTAATCCTAATTCATGGGCATGATTATATGTTTCCGTTTTGTATCCTATAGTTTACTTCATCAGTGGCTTAAAATTTTCATTACAAATAAATTTTCACTTCCTTAGGTAAATGTATTACTTAGGCATTTGTTTTTTGAGTAGCTATCATGAATAGGATTAATTTTCAATTTCATTTCCAGACAGTTTGCCATTGATTTGTAAAAATGCTGTGTCCTTTTAATTTTTATTTCATATTCTAAGGCTTTCTTGGGCTTGACTACCAGTTCAAAGTATTTTGGTGGGATCCATAGGTTTGTCTACATATATGATCATGTCAACTACAAACAGGCTTCCTCTTTCCCAACAGGGACAACTTTTTATTTTCTTCTCTTGTCCATTTCCTCCGGCTAGGAACTCTAGTACTATTTTATTAATTAGGAGTGGTGAAAGTGCACATATGTCTTTTGTTACAGACAATTTAGCACGATTCATCATCTAATTGATATGTGTTCCTTCCTATTTTTGAAGGATTTTATTCTCAAGTCATGTTGAATTTTATTGAATGCCTTAGAGCATCAGTTGCATCTTTTAGTCATTTGGTGTATTGTAATGCATTACTGATGTGCATATGTTACATAATCTTTAGGATAAATCCCACTGATCATGGTGCATAATATTTTTGATGTGTTGTTGTACTTGGCTTGTGCTAGTGTTCTACAGAGAATTTTTGCAACTGTATAGGCACTTTGTTGGTCTTAAGTTACCAATGAGTCAGTAAAATCAGAGCTATTACAACTAATAACAAATGAATACAACGGATCACTAAAGACTATTAGGATCAACTATTAACAAACATATACAAAATCCTAGAAGAAATTAATAAGTATCTGGGTACACATAACACCACAGTTAAACAATAACAACAAGATAGTCTAAGCAGACCAATAATGAGAGATGAGGTTGGATTAATAATAAAAATCTCTAATAACAAAACCCCAGATGAGACTTGGTCTTAGTGTGTTAAGTTGGTATGGTGTGTTGACTTTGGTTCTAACTGGGTACCACACATACTACAGCTTCTTCAGCTATAATGGATGAGTTTTGGCCAAGTGCATATCATAGTGTCATAGGAAAGTTCATCCATCTGTGAGAGCCATTCAAAAGTGGGACCATTCTAGTGGTAAGGCAGGTACAGTAGTTAGTTTAGATATATCCAGACAGTTCACAAGGGCGAACAGCAGCAGAGGCAGTAGCTTCCAGCAATGGAAGTGGTGGCCCTGAGGAGTTTGGTCAAATAAAATTCTTAATAGTTTTAGTTGGACTACTAGCAAGTAGCTAACATGTCTGATATACATTAGAGAATGCTGCTCTACAGTATTTGGGCAACTTATCTTAGTCTCATATCTATTTATTTATTTATTTATTTATTTATTTATTTATAATTTTCTTTTCTAAAATTAATTTATATTTTACATTCCATATTCCATTCCCCGCCCCCACCCTCTGACTGCTCCACATTGCACACCTCCTCTCTGCCCCCTGTCTCCACAAGGATGTCCCCAATCCCCACCCCACCAGATCCCTAAACTCCCTGGGGCCTCCAGTCTCTTGAGGGTTAGGTGCATCATCTCTGAATGAACACAGACCTGGAAGTCCTCTGCTGTATGTGTGTTGGGGGCCTCATATCAGCTAGTATGTGCTGTCTATTTGGTGGTCTAGTGTTTAAGAGATCTCGGGGGTCCAGATTAATTGAGACTGCTGGTCCTCCTACAGGATCACCCTTCTCCTCAGCTTCTTTCATCCTTCGCCTAACTCAACCACAGGGGTCAGCTGCTTCTGTCCATTGGTTGGGTGCAAATATCTGTATCTGACTCTTGCAGCTGCTTGTTGGGTCTTTGGGAGGGCAGTCATGCTAGGTCCCTTTTTGTGAGCACTCCCTAGCCTCAGTAATAGTGTCAGGCCTTGGGACCTCCCCTTGAACTGGATCCCACTTTGGGCCTGTCACTGGACCTTCTTTTCCTCAGACCCCTCTCCATTTCCATCCTGTAATTCTTTCAGACAGGAACAATTATGGGTCAGAGATGTGACTGTTGGATGGCGACCCTATCCCTGTCTTCCTGCTGGAGGTGGGCTCTATAAATTCCCTCTCCCTTCTGTCAGGCATTTCATCTAAGGTTCCTCCCTTTGAGTCCTGAGAGTTTCTCACCTCCCAGGTCTCTGGTGCATTCTGGATTGTTCCCCCAACCTCCTATTTCCTGAGGTTGCCTGTTTCCATTCTTTCTGCTGGCCCTCAGGACTTCATTTCTTTTCCCTCACCCAATACCAGATCAGGTTCCCCTCTCCCCCACACTGCCCACCCCTCCCATCCACTTTCCCTCCCAGGTCCCTCCCTCCCTCCCTCCCCACTTGTGATTGCTTTCTTCTCTCTCCCAAGTGGGACTGGAGCGTCCTCACCTGCGAACTTCAGTCTGTTGACCTTTTTGAGTTCTGTGGACTGCTTCTTGGATATCCTCTACTTTTTTTTTTTTTTTTAATTTTTGGCTAATGTCCACTTTTAGTGAATACATTAGGAAGGCTCAAATCTTAATAATTGCTGTACTCAGATTTTATGAATAATACTTTTTAGAGAATATACTTGATTACATGGTTTATAAAATATTATCCTAATTTCTATTCTATCCCAGCATTTTCCCTGTCTATGTCTCCGTCTATACCCCAGCACCCCTGCAAATACTAGGGATTAAACCAAGGCCCTCAGGCCATACTCATGGTAAGTACTTTACTTCTAAGCCACAATCCCAGTGTTCCTTTTACAAAGCCTACATAAACATTTTTAGGTGAGCTTCCTTCCAGATGCCCATGTCTGACCTGCTTTGGATCGCTCTTTCCTCTCCTGATTCCCAAAGTGCCTATGCATTTGTAGTTCTTGCAGGTAAAATTGCCCCTTTCTTCTCAAAATTTAAGCCACTCAAGTCAAGGACATTCTTCTTCTACTTAACCATTTTTTATTAATTGGTTTAGTTATTTACACTTCAAATGCCCCCATTCCTGGTCTCTGCCTCCTGAAAAACCCCCATCCCACTCCTCCCTCCCCTTTGCTTCTAACAGGGTGCTACCCCACCCACCCACTCCAGCCTCACCCTCCAGCATCCCCCTACACTGGGCAACAAGCCTCCACAGGAACGAGGACCTCCCCTCCCATTGATGCCAGACAAGGCAGTCAATCTTCTGCTATTCCTTTGACATATCTATCAGATAAATGTCTTTCTTTGAGTAACACACAGACTCAGTAAGAACTAGTTGATAATAATAAGCTAGTGATGAAAAATTATAAATAGTTGAAATATACATGTATTAAGTTGATAAATGTAAAGCTTGCTAGTCCTAATACATTCAAATTATATATTTATGCCTGTTATGCACAATAGTGGAAAATGTTTAGTTAGCAAACAAAAGCTTTTAATTGTGCATCTCTTGTGCCTGACCTTGGGTAAGTGTATTTCCCTTTTCTTGAATTGAGTTTCTTCATCTAAAAGTCAGATTAGATAATTCCCAAGGTGCATTGCAAATTACATGTTTATAACTCTACAATATAAATCATGCTTGAGTCCCTTATACACCACCCTGAATGTTTTAAATAGAACACACTGAACAGAAATTAACATTTTAAAAAATGTCACAGTCATTATTAAGAATGTTAATTATTATTCACTGATGCTATAATTCAGCTAAGTGATGTGGATAGATGCTTACTCTTCATAGCATGTGGCTTTTGTTTCTAATTAAAGTGTGCCCTTTTATTTCCTCTTTTAATGTCAGATCATTACCTGTCACTGTCACTTCTTACTACTGATACAAGTCATGTCCATATCAATACCTTCCTTCTGCCTATCTCATCTGATCTGGGACTTCTAACCTAAGGTATATAGAAAAATCAAGAAATGTTAACTTTATTTAACTTATGACCCAAATTCATCATTTAATTGCTCAAAAATCATTACTTAGATGCTTATGGTGGTCTATCATACCTAGGATTGCTTACAGAATGAAAAGAATAAAGTTTTAATTTTTGCCATGAGGATTGTATCTAAACTTCAGTGCTGGACTTCTGCAGATTTTTTCCGCTTTACAGTTTTCAGACAAATCACTTGTAGAATATAAAACAATTAATAATGACGATAATGATGGCTAAGCATTCTCAAAGGAATATGCAAAGAGACAGTAAAACAGAACAGAAATTCCACAGATTAACTCCCATATATAGGGAACTGAAGTTACTAAAAGCAATTCTTTCTAAAAACAAAGAGACAGAAAAATTTAGTTTCTCATTTGATTCTTCCAATAATCTAGTGAGCCAGGCAACACTCTTCTTTCCACTTTACAGGTAAGATAATAGAGGTTCAGAAACATGTCCAGAGTCACAATGGAAATGAGTGGTAAAGCTGAGAGAAAATGTTCCAGGATTTTCAGTCTATTTCTATCTGACCTCAATTCTGGGCCATTTGTGGGTTAGATCATCATAACCTTTCTATATTTCTTCAGTAACTAAAACTTCTAGAAGAAAATATAGGCAGTTATCTATATTATGTAGGTATAGGAGAGGACCTTCTCAACCAGATTCCATTTTCCAAGTAATTAAGGTCAACAATTAACAGTGGAGGCCTCATAAGAATGAAAAGCTTCTCCATAGCTAAGGAAACAATAAATCAAGTGAAGACATCCACACAATGGGAGAGAAATTTTACCAGCTATACAGCTGACAAAGGAAAAATACCAAGAATATACAAACATTTCAAAAAACAATGAGTCAAGAAAACAAATGAACCAATTAAAAATGTGCGTGGGATCTGAATATAGTTCTTAAAAGAAGAAAAAAATGGTTAAGATACCTCAAGAATGTTTATCATCCTTCCTTATCAATTAGGAAAACTCATAGCAAAGGAAATTTCATCTCACCCTAGGCAGAACTGCTAACATTAACAAAACGACTGACAAAAACAAACACTGTCAAGGTTTCAAAGAAAGAGCAACACTCATTCCCTGTTGGTGAAAATACAAATTGGTATAGCCATTCTGGAAATCAGTATGGAGAATCTCCAAAACAAAAATAAACAAATCATATGACCCAGCTATGACACTTCATTGGCATATCACTCAAAGAACTGGATCCCTTATTCCATAGATACTTGCTCAGCTCTGGTCATTGCTGCCTTTTTCAGAACAGCCAGGAAGATCTAAATGTTCTTCAACAGATGAATGGATAATGTGTTTATAGTACATATACATGTTAGAATACTGTTCATCTGTAAAGAAAAAATAAAATCATAAAATTTGAAGGTAAATGCATGAACCTGGAAAAATCACACTGAGGTTAACCCAGACCTAGAAAGACAAACATGACAAGTTCTCTCTCATGTATGTTCCAGATCCTCAGATGTAAGTGTAGCCCCCATTCCTCATTAAAAAAAATCCCTTTTTAGAGCAGGTATGGAGCATAAGAGAAAATGACAATTGGACAAAATACATAGATCCAAGGGTAGAAGGAAGCCCGTCCCCAACAGATGCATTCATATCATAGCTCCTACAAGATGTTTGGGGAATATCATGAAAGAATGGGAGGAATGACTCTAAGAGCCAGAATACCTACTGGAAGTCTTTGGTGAAAAATCTGTCTTAGAAATGGCTACATAAACAAAGACCAGAACAATGGAAATGTTAATGATCATGCTTACATTGAGAAGGGAGAATAACCCTGGGTCCCAATGAGAGGACTGATTTAGTCAGAATCATGCTGACTCCATGACAGGCTGAAAACTGGCAGTTTGGGAGATTAAGCCAAAACAAGACAATTCAAGGAAAAAAAAATAACCATCCCTCACAGGCAGCCAATCAGGAGCTGCCAGGAGCTTCTCCTCTACCTGCCCAGAGCCAAGCCTGAGTTGGGAGTTAATCAGCAACAGTTGTGGAAAGACCCCCAAATTCTCTAGAGCCTCCATGAGTCAAAAAAGCACCCATACCCCTGGAGATAGAGTCAACCGATAAAGGAAAAGCAAGAGAAAGGTCACTCACTCCTACTCTAACAGTTTTTTTATTTTTATTATTATTATTTTCTTTATTTACATTTCAAATGCTATCCTGAAAGTTCCCTACACCACGCCCCCCCCCGCCCCTGCTCCCCTACCCACCCACTCCCACTATTTGGCCCTGGCCTTCCCCTGTGCTGGGTCATATAAAGTTTGCAAGACCAAGGGGCCTCTCTTCCCAATGATGGACAAC
>NC_034613.1:143051877-143062215 GCF_900095145.1 Mus pahari
ATTTCCCTGGCTTAGCCAACGTGCAATGCACATTACTTGAAAGACTAAAATTTGGGGGTGAGTGCACACAAACTGAAAAACAACTACACCCAAGTTTTAAAATTTGCTCTTAACTTTAATTGTCTCACTCCAAGAACCTCAATAGTCCCTAATCCGAGAACTTAATAGTCTCTAACCGAGAACTTAATAGTCTCTAACCAAGAACTTAATAGTCTCTAACAGAGAACTTTATAGTCTCTAACTTGAGAACTTGAATCATCCCACTTACCTGGGAGCTTACTAGCCAGCTACCCTGACTGCTGAGTTTTCTGGACTTGTCACTTCCCCGTTCGGGCCACCACTTGTTGCTACTGTCTCCAACCAGCAGAAAAGAAGCGACAAAACTGATGTCCTTCTCAAAGAAGTTTATTCAGGAACATAACTATGTGCAGTAAAAAGATCCCCCGACCTCTCTCGGCCATCCCCCTTTATACCCTCTAGTCCACTCCCCATCACCCCATTCCACGTAGGCCCAGTTCATTGGCACAGGACTACATTTGTCACATCATCTGATCTTTCGTCGTGGTGCATCTGTGCAGTGCAGTTTAATGGACGTGGCTATCTTGAGGGATATGAGGAAGTCAGTTCTTAGCCATTAGACTTGGCAGCAGTCCTGGGCACCATCTTGGGGCCACAGCCAAACCTGCTCCTCACTCATCTCTTTATTTTAGGTTGAGGAAATCTTCTTCTATGATTGTGTTGAAAATATTTGTAGGCATCGGAACTGGGAATCTTTCCTTCTTTTATTCCTATTATTCTTAGATTTTGGTCTTTTCATAGTGTCCCAGATTTCCTGGATGTCTTGTGTCAGGAACTTTTTAGATTTTACATTTTATTTGTCTGATGTATCAAGTTCTTCAATCTTACTATCTGTGCTTGAGATTCTCTCTTCTATCTCTTGTATTCTGTGGAGATGCCTGTGTGTGTAGTTCTTGTTCTCTTACCTAGGTTTTCCATCTCTAGGATTCCTTCAGTGTGTGTGTTTTAATTTTTCGCTTCTACTTCCATTTTTAATTAATCAACAGTTTTATTCATTTTGTCACCTGTTTGATTGTATTCATTTCCTCTTTAAATGCCTCTATCATTTTTCTAAAATTGGATTTAAGGTCACATTCTTGTGCTTCTGTTGTGTTAGGATAGCAAGGGCTTGCTTGCATAGCCCTGGCTTTTATTGATTTTGTATTTGATTTTGTATGCTGGCCTTTAGCCATCTGGTTGTCCCTGCTGTTTGCTAGATGTTCCTGATCCCAGCAGGGCTCCTTAGGGAGGCAGGCAGTGCTGTGGTCCTGACAATGGCGGTCACAGTACAGTGTGTAGCTCACCTCTGTTGGCTGTGCCCCAGGTAGACTCTGCAAGCAGGTGATTGTTGGGAGATGGATCTAACCTGGATCTTCCCGAGGCCAGGAATTTCTTATATTTGCTGCATATTGACATTTTTCTCCTTGTAAATTAGGTTTTAAAAATACATGGTAATGTAACTGTCTTTTTGCTACTTGGTGGTTTCTTAATTCTTCCACTCTTCTCTACCCTCAATCCCCTAACACTAGATAGAAGAGAAAACATGATAGAGGGGAAAGGGGGTGATGTTATCATTAGACTAGTTCCTGCTGATCAGGGGCATTGAGTTTCTTGGAACAACCTTGATCATCATCAGGATATCTAATTTCTTCTTGTTGTTTCTTCTTTGCACACATTATTTTAAATACTGCAACCAATTATTTTAACCAACAGCAACCAATCAACAACCCACAGTCCACAATAACCCTTGCCACTCCTGCCTCTAGCATCTATATACCCTCTGAAAAGTCTTCAGAATCACAAATGTCACACACTCTCAGAAACTATCTGCAGCTGTCAAAATCATTCCACCTGTTAGAGCATGAGGCAAATCATAGTCAGCTGCTGTGGACAGTCTGAAGCAATACTATCTTACATACTTGGGATTAAAACAAAACATATTCTCCTATTTCCTCTCTCTCTCTCTCTCTCTCTCTCTCTCTCTCTCTCTCTCTCTCTCTCTCTGTGTGTGTGTGTGTGTGTGTGTGAGTGTGTGTGTTAAAGAAACCAAAATTCTCACTACAGGTAAAAATAATGACTCATAATATGAAGTAAAAGGATTGATTGACTAAGGTCTGCATAATCCGTTTATTATTTATAACTTGACTTAGCAGACAGAAAAAAGTGTTAAAGAACCAGTTATCTAGCATTCTGATTTAAATGGATTTCCTATAGGCATATTAATTCAGTTTAGATCAAACTTGACTTATCTTTTCTCCCACATTTGTACCAATCCTCTACCAAGCCATGTAACCACAAAGTCTTGAAAGCATTCACCACTTCTGCTCTTCCCCTATTTCCACATTTCCTTGACTTTATCTCTTAAAAACCTGTTTCGATTGCTTACTCTGTCTTTCCACCATTTTAATTAAATCCCTACTATGTCTCATCTTCAAACAATTATTGACTGTTCAACTGACTTGACTATTCCTGAAAAACAATGCTGAAGGGAAGGACTTGATACACTATCTTCTATCTATAGTAGCTAAAAGGAGGGGAAGAAGCTGTATAGATCCAGTCCCAAGGTCTTAAGGAATTCACAAGGGTATTTAAAGAGCTAAACCCACAAAGCTTTTCCAATTATTGTACATTTTACTCCTTTTCTTTGCATCTTCTGAAGAATGAAGTTTAAAAAAAAAATCTGTTTCTAGGAGGTGTTGGTTCTCTTGACCTGTATTGATTTGAAAAGCAGAAAGATGGCCACAGTTATTGTGCAACAGGCAATTGTTAATTTTTAAACTGAAGATACTTTTAAATAACGATAATGCCCTAGAGGCCAGTATTTTAATTTTTTTTTAATATCATGGCTTCCCACAGGATATGCAGCACACAGCTCTGGCATCATACGAAGTGTTTGTGTTCAGTAATAGGCAGTGTTTGCAGAGACCCAGCAAGAAATAACTATTGGTGGAAAGGAGAGATGGCAATCAGTAGGATCAATATCAAGCTAATGAATGTCATTCCTTGTATTTTAAAAGCTAAAAGAAGTGTGTAGTGCAATCCAAACTTGACTCTTCTAAGAGCTGAAGGAAGTTACCAAATCAATAGAGCATGCAGTCAGAAACTAGATGATCATTCCATCCCAGCTACTTAGATTACAGGGACTTGCAGGCCATCTGAGACTTTGAAGCAGTGATACTGTTGGACAGTCTCATCAAGGTGGTATTTCTGACTTGCTATGCATATCAAAATGACTGACAGATAATGGCTCAGGACATAAACAAAGCCCTTGAAGAATTTAAATCCTTTACTAATGAGCAGTGGTGTTTGTTAAAAATAATGCTTACTGTATTTAATTGGATTTAGCACGCAAAACATTGTCTGGGACTTTATAGTCATATGAAAGAAGTAAGGAGCTTGGAGATCAGAGGAGATGAAAATAGAAAAAATGTAAGTATTTGAATTTTAAAATGTATTGTAGGCCAAACTTTAAAAAGCACACTAATTCTTCAGATTGTTTAATTAATTTACTGCAAAATCTATTAAGTTAGATTGGTTATTTTGGTTTGCTAGGTCAGTACAGAATATTTATGTAAGGGCAACACAAGAGGACATTTCAGCTAGTTTATACTTTTTTATACCTGTTGTATTACTTTTTTACGACTGACATGACTGTACAGCAAAGGGAGTGCCGGACAAACTAGAAATTTATTCTCCTGTGTTTGGTATCTAGAAATCTAAAATCAAAACACTGACCAGACCATGGCCCTTCTAAAGTCTTCAGGTTGGGTTTTCTCTCTTCCTGACATTAGGCAGCTGCTGACAAGCTTTCACTTTGTTAGTCTTGTGAATATATCAGTTCAATCATTTTGGTCTCCACGTGGCACACATTTTCCTCTGTGAGTCTTCACAGAGGGGCTTTCTTTCTTCCTTTCAGTCCAAGTTGACAGTGTCTCTCCTGGTATGAGATTCTCAAACTGTATCCCTTTTTTTCACAAAAATCCATGGCAGTTCAAACCATTAGACAGGACAGTTAGGTACAAATCCTCCCTCGGTAATCCCATCACTATTCCTGTCTGCAGTTGGGATGGTTCATTAAACCCATGTCACATTCCCAGTCTTTTTACCAAAATGTACCATAGTTATACCATTGGCATTTTCTTCAAAGCATACTTTCTCATTTTCCTGCATTTTAGTATGTTGAGAAGTTCCCAAGTCATTAAGTGTTCCTTCCTTTTTATAAACAATCCTTTATTCAGTTGACCTCTGTCCTCTAGCATGCTCTTGTAAGTAGTGAAGAAAAATCAATCCACAGCTTCCAACATTTTGCTTGGAAATTGTCTCTGGTAGAGATTCAAGTTGATCACTTAAACAATCTACCTTCCACCAAATACTAGTACACAATTCAGCCAAGTTCTCTGCCATTATATAATCAAGAAGGCCTTTCCTCCAGTGTCTGGTCACCTCCTCAGAAGCAATTTTAACTTTCATAGTTCTGCTAACATTCTGTTCCTAGTAGTTCCTTCTGAGAAGATAGAAACTCTCTTGGCTGTGCACACCACTTCTGTCTGCACTCTTACCTGAGTTACCTTAAATATCCATGTAGACAGTAGAATTAGCCATCTCTTCAAGACATTTCGCATTTTTTCTTTGAGCCAGTAATGGTTAATGAAGTAAAATGTTATTTTCTCAGTATCTACCCAAACGTGTGTATTGCATTGTGTTGAAAATGGAAAGGAAGCTGGAGGTTTAAAAGTCTCTTGTTTTGAGATGCAGCAGCAGCAGAAAACAAATATATTAGAACTAAAATACAGACATGTCTGGATAATAATCTGCTAATAATTTGAGCATCTAATAGCTAATTAAAAACACTTAAGGCATCATATTGAAATTGAAAAGCTAAAGATCTAAGAGACCCATTCTCTTATTGTTAGCCAAATATCACTTTGTAAAGCCAGAAAGGTATGTTCATTCAAAAAGGCTAAAAAAGATTTCCCCTGGAAGCCAAGGAGCAATATTGTAGCCAAGTGGCAGTTCCCACCCCTTTAAATTGCATCCTTTATTACATTCTCATTTCAGAATGTGAACTACAAATAAACTATACTGGATTTTCCCACCACCTTGCTCTACAGGCATTTCCTGGATAAGCTCACCCTCTGCCACGACTGAATGACTTAGTGAGTAAGAAATAGGAAAATGCGTAGATTGCTGTTCAGTGAGAATTAATTGAATCTTGGCTCTATTTCTTACAAGATCTGGGGCTTTCCAGAAATACTCCATCTTCCAGTGTCCTCATCAATACAAATAATATGCAGCAGTGGACATTATGTGAGATAAACTTGAAAACGATTTTTATGGTGGCAGTTTCCTTGCCTTCTGTATTCACAAGTGACTGACAAAAGCATTTCTACACTTGCCTCCTTAGAACCAAATCTATCCAAAACATGATTTTTGACATATAACTCTGTCCATCATCTCTTACATCCTTCCTTCTCCGGTGCCTCACTAGGTTTGATTTTATCTATCACTACAAGGCAGCCAATAATCTACTTTCTATTTCTATGTGTTTGCCTATTCCCTACATTTGTGTAAATAGAACTACAGAGTATTTTTTTCGGATTGGATTTTTTTGCTTAGCATATTATATCCAAATTTCATCCATATATAACATGAATAAATTCTTTACTTCTTTTTAATACCACAACATATTTTGAACCTTTTTTTAGGATTGGTTTTTGAAAATTTATTTTTATTTCATGTGTCTTGGTGCTTTGCCTGCACTTATGTCTGTGTGAGGGTGTCAGATCCTATGAAACTGGAGTTACAGACACTTGTGAGCTGTCTTGTGGGTACTGGAATTGAACCTGGATCATCTAGAAGAACAACCAATGCTCTTAAACACTGAGCCATCTCTCCAGCCCTATGGTGGGAAAACACTTTTAATCCAACTTTGTAGAGCTCTTATTTTTTTTTCAAATCTATGAAACACTTTATCTGTTAAAAAGCAAACACATGTTGAAGACTAGTGAGATAGATCTTTAAGAAAGGCATTTGCCATAAACCTGACAACTTGAGTCCAGTACCAAGTTGGATGTGGTAGGGAAATGCTGACTACTCTATGTTGTCGTCTGGTGTCTACAACCACTTTCATCCACATATACATGCACAGACACAAATAAATAGTTCAATTTAAAGAGCATGTAGTGATTACCCATTTTTGAGAGTTCAATTACTTAGTATGTTAAAACTCAAATAAATTCACATCAGGTAAATATGGAAGGTGAACTGATTAAGTCATATCTCCCTGTAACATCAATATAGCTTCTAATTGAGTAGTTTAATGGAAAGTATAGAGTTAGCTACAAATTCCTATAATTTTCTTTTACTTCATGTTTTATTTGACATAAGGCATTATAAAAAGTATAAATTCAAAACATGACAAGAAGTAGTACACACTCCCTTTTAATAATAACATCTCTCCCATGAAATAAAATTCATGTCTTCAGTTGCTCTTTTTGCTTTGGAAATGTTATGGAAAGGAAGAAAAAGCCATCTTACATTATATTTCAAAATGTATCTAGTAATGACAATATGTGCTGAAAAAAAGATAACACCTTTCATTCCTTATTCAACAACATAAAAACCAAATGGCACGTTTTCTTCTTGAATTTATAGCATTATAAGTGGGCATACTATTTATAACAAAATTTCAGGGTTACTTCCAACATACTCTTTGTACTTTTATCTCTTGACAAATTACAGCTCCTTTAAAGTGAAACAATGTATTGAATTTTTGAATTCATCGTATGTGATTTTTCTAAATGGTGCATTGATTTTGAAACTGGGCCTGTGCTTTCAGTTCATCAGCAGGGTTCAAAGTCCATATTCATTCCAGACAATTGCTGTTTCACTTTGGGGAGGGGCAGGTCAGGGATGTGTGAAAGGAGAGTCAGATTCCAATCAAAGTAGGCCACAAGAAAGGCATGCATGAAGAACCCTGCTCTTTCTTCCTATCATATGTATTCAGTATCTTGAAAAATAAAATCTCCTCACTAATTTGTGCATGAACTTCTTTTGAGACTGATGCTTTTGGAGGGAATGTACAAAATGGCAGTGTCTGGGAGTAAGATATTCCTGACCTAGTTAGAGAATTTTAAATTTCAGGCAAAGGAAAAAAAAAAAAAACGGTTTCCAATTTCTTGGCAGTTCTAGGATACATTTTTTTGTGTGAGTTCATTACACCTCTAAAGCATTTCCAATATAAAAGATTATGAATATAAATGTAGGGTTTTAAGTTTAAAACAGTTGTTATACTTCTTTTTTGTTTCTGTAATTCTCACCCTACAAAGAATGGAGGCAGTTCTAAGGCAATTGGGCTGTTAACTGTCCTTGTTTTCAAATGTGTTAGCAAGTGTCATTGGTTCCTATAAAAGAGGAAATTGAATCTCCATGGCTGTTCTATATAGAAATATGAAGAAATAGTATATAATAAATGAAAGTAGGGGGCTTTAACATTGCTTCTAATAAACCCTGTAGTGGTTTAGGCTACAGTGCTATGCATTTCTGGTCACACCTATCCTGCTTTCCTTGAGGAGTTTCTGAGAGACAGTGGGCTGATTGCTTAGCCTAAGTCTTTCTACCCGCCTTGACCTTTGTAGCAGATGAATTTTAGTGCACATGTTACTTCCCTTAGAACTTCTAAATCCAGCCACAGCCATGTTGCATAGTAGCTCCTCCCATGCTCAGAGACCCCCTCCCCCCTCCTGGAATGGTCCTTTTTTTCCCAAGACTTCTGTGACATTCTTTTTTTTTTTTCCAAACCAAGTGACTCACTCAGCAGATTTTTTTTTTTTTTTTTTTTTTGTCTCAAGGTGCTGGAAGCCAAAAGTGCTTTTAGCATCAAAGTGCTGGCCATTTTGAATTCTCAGGAGATACTAGGAAAGGGGTCTGTTAGAGGGCTCTTTCATGGCTTCTGCTAGTCTCCTCGTTTGAGGTAGTAGCTCCAGTCATTAAGTGATTTCTCCCTCTTATTCTACATAAAAGGGTCTTGCTGTATAGGCCTGACTGGCTTGGAACTTGCTATCTTCTAGTCCTTACCTCTGCAACGCTGGGATTTTATGAAAATGCTACCATATCGGGGCTTATCCTTTTTGATAAGAACACCAGTCATAGTGGATTAAGTCTCAATTTAATAACCTCATTTTGAACTCGATCACTTCTATAAACACTTGATCTTCAAATCAAGTCACATTCAATGGTACTAAAGTTAGCATTTGAACATATGAAATCCAAGGGGCCACAATTCACCCCATAAATTCACACCTTATTTTTTCTCCATGGGAAAAAAATCCCCTTTCCAAGATGAAGGTAAGAAGTCATTGGACATAGAAAGTGGAACGAATTGTTGAAATATGTGAAGTAATCTTTAATCAGAAATGGAAATCAAGTGGGGAAATGTCCTGCTTTGATACCTTTGGGGGTGAGTCTGTGAGGTATTCCAGCTTTGAGAAGCCAGATGTTCCTGGATCTAGTTGCTGTAACAGTAACCCCATGACTGACTACTGTTAACATTTCTCCCATATCAATGTGCTTTTCCCCTTACTACAACTTTAAGGATCCTTCCTCGAGGAAATTGCTTACATTTTGCTGAGATTAACTCCTTGTCTTAGTTGCCATTTTAAAAACGGTACAGTTTATTTTCATCGTTTTCAATAGAAAAGAAAAATATGCTGATTCCCTAAAAGCTTACTTACATCTGAAGTTAAAATGATAGTAGTACCTTTGGTTATGGTATTAAAATAGAAAAACATTTTCAGTCTTCATAAACTTAACCTAATTTGTTAGTATGATCACAATAAGCTTATAAAATACTGTCTTATTGCTGAGATCCTAGAGTTCTGATCCTATGTTGACAGGAAAGAGAGCAAATTCATCTAGAATCTCATATAGCAAAGTAGAATTTTTCTCTATACATTTAATTCTTACTATTAGGAATACTTAATTTGTTAGTAAATATGGTTCCATTCAAAGGGTATTTGTAAGTTTTAAGGTAAATGGATATCAATTCATTTCTTCCTTTCTTGTTTCTTCTCGTCTCTTCTCTTCTTCTTTCTTTCTTTCTTTCTTTCTTTCTTTCTTTCTTTCTTTCTTTCTTCCCTCCTTTCTGAGAAGAGAGAAAGGTACTCTTTGTAGCCCTGGGTTTCCTAGAACTAACTGTGTAGACCAGGATGAACTCAAACTCACAGAGATTTGACTCTGCCTCTTGAGTTCTGGGATTAAAGGTGTATGCTACCACTGCCTGGCTTGGAATATTAATTTCTTAAGGACATGGAATGATTCCTACTCATGAGAAAAATGTAATGTCTTGGATATAATGGGTGCTATTTGCTCTGTAATGTCATGACTTTCATTTGGTATTTTCACTGATATATTCACAAGTATCTAGTATAGTGTCTGGTCCCTAGTATACACTCTATTAACATTTGCTAAGTATATAAAATAGTTTATCAGATAAGAAATGGTAATTATTTCTGTACTGGAAAATCCATTGATTATAGTACAGTTCCACATGGTAAAAATGTTTTAGCTTGTTAACATATATCCATAACCTCAGTTAATCCTTAAGTGATTCTTTAAGGTTAAGAAGACTGAAACTTAAACGAATTTAGTAACTATATTAATTTCAAAGCTAAGGAATGACCCAACCATGTCTCTTCATCATGCTGTCTCCGATTGGCATAGCATAGATAATGTCAGGGTCAGTATTAGAATAAGAGCACAAAGCACTCCTAGCATCGCTTCAGTAAGAAGAAAACATCTTGTAAACATCACAAACTGACAGGTAAAGGATTTCTTCCAAGTTATTTTTAAGTCACACTGAGTGTGACAGGATGTGGTGAGTCACCATCAAATCAGAAAAACAAAACAAAACACATTTGATTCATCCCTAAAGTCTGAAATGACTTTTACGGTCATAATACCTTATGTGATTATGTTTCACTATTAACTTGGATGTCTTGGCACAATTTATTCTTTCTTAACAAACAACTTACAGCTCAAGGGTAGCAAGTGAAGAAAATCTTCATGTGAACGTGTGAGCTCCCTGTGATAGACTGAGCTTTAATCAACAGTGCTGAAATCAACTGCAAAGCTTTGTTAAGTTGTATTTTAGTTGCTGTACTGGATAGCTTTGTGTCAACTTGACACAGCTGGAGTTATCACAGAGAAAGGAGCTTCAGTTGGGGAATTACCTCCATGAGATCCAGCTGTAAGGCATTTTCTCAATTAGTGATCAAGAGGGGA
>NC_034613.1:143062226-143073688 GCF_900095145.1 Mus pahari
TGTGAGGCTATGCCAGTGCCTGGCAAACACAGAAGTGGATGCTCACAGTCAGCTATTGGATGGAACACAGGGCCCCCAATGGAGGAGCTAGACAAAGTACCCAAGGAGCTGAAGGGGGATGCAACCCTGTAGGTCGAACAACAATATGACCTACCAGTACCCCCTGAGCTCGAGTCTCTAGCTGCATATGTAGCAGAAGATGGCCTAATCGGCCATCATTGGGAAAAGAGGCCCCTTGGTCTTGTAACTTTATATGACCCAGCACAGTGGAAGGCCAGGGCCAAGTAGTGGGAATGGGTGGGTAGGGGAGCAGGGCCAGGGGGCAGGGTATAGGGAACTCTCGGGATAGCATTTCAAATTAAATAAAGAAAAATTTTAAAAAATCTTTCAAGAAAAAAAAAGACTGTCAGACTTGCTCAGGAACTCAGCACCTAGGAACAGACTCCGTTTCTTGGTGTACCCTTGATTTACTTGCTTGAACCAAAATGTGTTTTTAATAAATATTTTTTATACAATATAGTTTAATAATATTTTTCTGTACCCAGCTCCTCTCAGATCTTCCTTACCTCTTTAATCTCTTTAATTTTATATTCTTTCTTTATCTCTTTCTTTAAAAAATAAACACACACACACACACACACACACACACACACACACAAAACTAAGATCAAAACAAAAGCTAGTAAAGACAAAAAAAAACATGCCCGAACTAAACAAAACTCCTCTCCACACAAAAATAAGTGGTGTTAATTTTATGTTGGCTTCCTGGCATGGGATGTGGCCAATCTACCCAGAAAGGACAGGTTTCTTTCTGCCCACCTGTGTTCCTGGTTGTCATTCTTTTTTTTTTTTAATTAGATATTTTCTTTATTAACATTTCAAATGCTATCCTGAAAGTTCCCTAAACCCTCCCCCTTCCCCTGCTCCCCTACCCACCCACTCCCACTTCTTTGCTCTGGCATTCCCCTGTTCTGTCTCATATAAATTTTGCAAGACCAAGGGGCCTCTCTTCCCAATGATGGCCCATTAGGGCAGTAGTGGTTATTCACTCACTGTGACAATGGCATTTGGTCCAGGATTGCGCTATTTCCAGAACTGGCTTCATTGTCTCATTATGATGATGTTTGTATTTTGTGTTTTCTTTATTAGGTGTGGGGGTATGGAGATGAAATTCAGGATTTGGGGCATACTTGGCAAATACTTTATTATTGCTCTAAACTCCACCGCCCCCCTTTTTTGGTTTCTTATGTAAAGTCTTACCTGTTTCATTTATCTTTTCCATTATGTTATTTATATTTACTTAGCTTATTAATCAAAAGATGTAGAAGTAGAATGAAAAGTAGTTGAAAAAAAGAGTTCATCAGGATGGAGATGGCAGCAAGAGAGACTAATAGGTGACCGTAATCAAAATATATTGTATGAAATTGTCAAAAATTATACTGTATACATGCATAAAATTGCCAAAATAAGAAAACCCTTTAGAATTAGAAAACAAGCATTCATTTAAGTTTTATTTTATAATATAAATTTAGATTCTTTTTATGAACTGAATAAAAATTATATATGTGGACTAGATACAACAATGTATTTATGGACTAGACTGTGATGTTTGATTTATGTATACATTCTAGAAATTCAAAATTAAGCTCATTGATACACTATTATTTATTTGTGGTGAAAACATTTAAAGCCTACTCTTTGGCAGCATTAAAATGTACTGTATGTTAACTATCATCATCATTTTAGGCAATAGATCACTAAACCTTATTCCTCTTGTCTAGCGGAAACATTGTCCCATTTGATCATTGTATTAGTGTTATTTTTCTCCTTACCCTTATCTCTCTCTTTTTGGTAACCACCATACTCTCTGTTTCTGAGTCTGACTTATCTAGGGTCCATACAACCTTATCATGCAGCATTTGTGTGTGTGTCTCCCCATCTCTTTGTTTCTCTGTCTCTCTGTCTGTCTGTCTGCCCTACAGGTCCTTTGCATATATATTATTGCTTCTAGTTTAGTGTTTTCAAACTCCTAAGTGTGTGGGTGAGTGGGTCTCTGCATCTATATCTGGATCGTGTGCCTTTTCTTGGGCTCTTTTCCATCTTATTATTTTGTCCTAGTTTGATGTATTAGTTTTTGTTTTATCATGCCATATCATATCATATCATATATCATATATCATATCATATATCATATATCATATATCATATATCATATATCGCATATCGCATATCACATATCCCATATATCAATCATATATCATATATCATGTATCACGTATCATATATCATATATCATATAATATCATTGTCCTTTGTTTTCTAATGAGAGACAGAAAGGTGGTGGATCCAGTTGGGGGTCTGAGTAGTGAGGAAGAACGAGGAGGAAAAGACAGAGGGGAAACCATAATCAAGATATATTATTTGGCTGGGTGGTGGTGGTGCTAGCCTTTAATCCCAGCACTTGGGAGGCAGAGGCAGGTAGATTTCTGAGTTCAAGGCCAGCCTGGTCTACAAAGTGAGTTCCAGGACAGCCAGGGCTATACAGAGAAACCCTGTCTCAAAAACAACAACAACAACAAAAGATATATTATTTGAAGAAATAAAAGCTAGTAAAAAGAAACAAAATGTTTTCAATAAAAGAAAAAATAGTTTATTTTCTTTTCAGAGGGTTGTTTTCATTTGACACAGTTTATCCTTGGTCATAGATGATAAAGCAGAGGGCCAGACCTCATCACTTTTAGATAAGGATCTAAGACATCATATACTCCGGTAGTCAGGAGAAGACTACAAATCTAAAGTGCTGGAGCAAGGTATTTTTTCATGTTTACCGTCACTTTGGTTATAAATGCTGCTATGAACTACACAGGTGTCCCTTAAGACTGAAACACCAATCTTCCCATCAACTTTGCTAGGAGTTGGCAACTCTCTGTGGGTTGTTAGTTTCTGTGTTTTTGAAACTACCCTTGGCTGACACAATATATCACATTTCTACATCAGTTCCAGTTAATTGTTTAAACTATTGTATATAAAGGCCCAGCTCCTTTGAGGCAGTATAAGACAATTTAAAGGGTAGTGTGGGTTTCAGAGCACTCTACCAGTGTTCAACTGAGGCCATTGCAATAAGTGTATTACAGATACTTTCTCTGAATTTCCATAAATGCAATCCTTACATATTTCTCTAAGATTACTCCCAGAACTCAGAGGTTTCATGCTAGGAGCAGTGTGAAGACACATGGTCTAAAATGGGATCATCTACCAAATATTCAAATATTCAAATATTCAAACTGATGAGCCTGTGGATGAGATTTTACATGCAAAGCACCATCTTATTGTCCATTGGGACCTAATCACTAGGAAGGTAAAGGTCGAAAGGCTTCTGACATATTGTAGCCCTCTGATTGTCAAAACTGTAATGGGGCACTTTTTCTTCTATAGGAGATATAGCCTGGAAGAGGAATAGTGGCTTTCTGGGGGGGGAAAGGAAAAGATGTCTCAAAGTTGCTGCTGGATCTACCATGAAATTAGGATCTAGAAGAGACCCATGCTTATGGATTTTGATGGTACTAGATAGACCAAGGGGTTAAAAAACAGAAGATTACTTCAAGAGCAATTTATTGGCTTAGGAATATTTCTTTTTTATTTATTATTATTTTCTTTATTTACATTTCTAATGCTATCCCGAAAGTTCCCTATACCCCACCCCCGCCCCTGCTCCCCTACCCACCCACTCCCACTATTTGGCCCTGGCCTTCCCCTGTGCTGGGCCATATAAAGTTTACAAGACCAAGGGGCCTCTCTTCCCAATGATGGCTGATTAGGCCATCTTCTGCTACATATGCAGCTAGAAACGCAAGCTTAGGGGGTTAGTTCATATTGTTGTTGCACCTACAGGGTTGCAGCCCCCTACAACTCCTTGGGTACTTTCTCTACCTCCTCCATTGGGGGCCCTGTGTTCCATCCAATAGCTGACTGTGAGCATCCACTTCTGTGTTTGCCAGGCACTGGCATAGCCTCACAAGTGGCCGCTATATCAGGGTTCCTTCAGCAGAATCTTGCTGGCATGTGCATTAGTATCTGGGTTTGGTGGCTGATGATGAGATGGATCCCCAGAGGGGGTAGTCTCTGAATAGTCCATCCTTTCATCTTAGCTCTAAATTTTGTCTCTGTACCTATATCCTTTCATGGGTATTTTGTTCCTTATTCTAAAGAGGAATGAAGTATCCACACAATGGTCATCCTTCTTGGTTTTCCTGTGTTTTGCAAAATGTACCTTGGGTATTCTAAGTTTCTGGGCTAATATCCACTTATNAGTGAGTGCATATCTAGTGACTTCTTTTGTGATTGGGTTACCTCACTAAGGATGATATCCTCCAGATACATCCATTTGCCCAAGAATTTCATAAATTCATTGTTTTTAATAGCTGAGTAGTACTCCATTGTGTAAATGTACCACATTTTCTGTATCCATTCCTCTATTGAGGGACATCTGGGTTCTTTCCAGCTTCTGGCTATTATAAATAAGGCTGCTATGAACATAGTGGAGCATGTGTCCTTATTACCAGTTGGAAGATCTTCTGGGTATATGCCCAGAAGATGTGTTGCTGTGTCCTCCGGTAGTACTATGTTCAATTTTCTGAGGAACTGCCAGACTTATTTCCAGAGTGGTTGTACAAGCTTGCAATCCCACCAGCAATGGAGGAGTGTTCCTATTTCTCCACAACCTTGCCAGCATCTGCTGTCACCTGAATTTTTAAACTTAGCCATTCTGACTGGTGTGAGATGGAATCTCAGGGTTGTTTTGATTTGNATTTCCCTGATGACTAAGGATGTTGAACATTTTTTCAGGTGTTTCTCAGCCATTCGGTGGTTTAGGAATATTTCTATATGATGAAAGTTTTAAACCCTTTGCATAGATCCAAGAAGAACATGCCAGTATAGGTAGAATGGTTTCCAGAAGATTAGAGGAATTGATGACGTCTCTCAAGTCTAGGAAACTTACAGAATTTCCACAGCAGATGGTAGAAGTAGGGGTCAAAAGATTCAGAGAAAAGAGTAATATAGTCTTGATAGACTGGGGAATGTCATAGACCTCAACAGTTATCATGTTTCTGATCTCCAGAATCTGTGATGATGATGCTGTCCTATGATGCAAAAAGGACTTTGCTAATATGATCAAATTAATGGTTGTAAGATTACCTTGGATTGTTTATTGGGACCAGCAAACATCACAAGGATCTTCATAAGGAGAATTAAGAGTCAGAGATATGAGGACAGAAAAAATTTACTCGAGTGATATGAATGTGGATTTTAAAGATGGGGGAAGGAGCATGGACAGAGGAACTGGTGCCTTCTCCTCACAAGCATTACTGTCCTACCTGTGCCTCCATTTCAGGGTAGTGAAACCTGTTGCCTACTTTTGGCTTTCCGAAATGCTAGAGCACAGAGTCACAGTGTTTTAAAGACCAATGAAGACTGTGTAACTTGTTACAGTAACAGTGGAAAACTTATACTAATACAGATATGTTTGTTAATTGAGCATATTTGTATCCTTTGCCATTAGAGCTGTTGAATTCATAGTAATACAGGTAAGTGTTAAAGAACTCCAACATATATTCTCCTGTAGTTATGCTCAAACATTTCCAGAGCACATGTTACTTTTTGTGATTTTTTTTCCTTTCTTTATGTAGCCTTCCTTTCAAATTAACATGTTCACCATCTGTCCCCAGAAGTATACACTTAATATTTGCCCACATAATTTAACAATTTATGATAGTTCTTTTGCATAAGCCTTCAGTTCCCTAGGTTGATTTCATTCTCAGTCTCTTCCCAAGGTAAAGTGGACTCTTATTATGGCAATTAGCCTAGTGATAATAATTGGTAAGTTATGAATGACAAAATTTGTTCTGCAACAAAGCTCTATTCAAGCAGGAGATAACTGTTTTCTTTAAAGAAAAGAAAGGACAACTACTCTGCAGGTCCTGGGAACTCCATTGGAAGTACTTCACAGGGATTTTAGGGGATCCTAAGAGTGCTTCAAATGTTGTGATTGTACTCTGTCCAGGTCACCTCCCTCGGCTCACATCAAACACCTGAAATGTGCCATGAATTTGGCTGATATTGTAATTCAGCAAGCAAATTCAGATTGGATCAGATATAAAACCTGAATTAGGCTTTTTTGATACTTCATTCACGCTGCTATAAGAGAGAAGGAATTTTTTTTAGCATGATCACAGAAAATCTTTGATTTAAATCTGCACCTTGCAGTGACCATTAACACATACAAAGGTTTTGTTCTTCACATTTCATGCTGCTATCAGTAGCAGACATCTAACACAGTGGCTACATCTCTGCCCAGTGGCACCTACAAAGCTCTTCTATCAGATAGCAAACATAAAGTTTATTTTGTTTTCCTTCCTTACTACTTAAAATATGATCTCCAAAAACAGCAGTATCGATACGTCTTAAGTCTCAGGAGCATGCTAGAAATGCAACCAAAGCTTCATTCTCACTGCTTCCTGTAGTGGCCAGTCCATACTTCCTGCCTTCTTGAGGCCTTTATGCCTATATTTAAGTGCCTGACACACACTGTCTGACCTCAGTGTGGCTCTCTGGAACCATGGAGGAAGACTCCATGACTCTGTCATTCTTATAGCCTCCATTCCTCTAAAGCAAACATGATGCAAATAACACTGCCAAGTTCAACTGCCAGATTGGGACTGTAGTGGCTGGTTTTGTGCATCAATTTGACACAAGCTGCAGTTATCACAGAGAAAGGAGCCTCCCTTGAGGAAATGCCTCCATGAGATCCAGCTGTAAATCATTTTCTCAATGAGTGATCAAGGGTGGGAGGGCCTATTGGTGCCATCCCTGGGCTGATAGTCTTGGATTCTATAAGAAAGCAAGCTGAGCAAGCCAGGGGAAGCAAGCCAGTAAGTAACATCCCTCCATGGCCTCTGCATCAGCTCCTGCTTCCTGACCTGCTTGAGTTCCAGTCCTGACTTCCTTTGGTAATTAACATCAACATGGAAGTATAAGCTGAATAAACCCTTTCCTCCCCAACTTGCTTCTTGGTCATGATGTTTGTGCAGAAATAGAAACCCAAGACAGGGATAGACACTGGCCACTTTGAATCACATTGGCAGCAGGTTTTTTATTCAGCTGCTTTCTAGGGACAAGAATATTCTTTAGGATCTCTTTGCACACATTGGAAGTTTAGCTGTGTAGGGTTTTGCACTGGGGGTTATCTTCTCCTTATCCCAGTACAGAGCAGGGGGCCTCTCTCTCCTTAACTATGCTAATCTCCTTAACAAACACAGACCTTGACTGTAGCACTACATTTCCTAGTGTCCCTTCTTTTTCTCCAAACCATGCATTTTATGTTGCTTTGCTTCTTTTCTTTGTAGATTTGCTTAAGCATTATGAATATCAACCCCATCAAAGATTTGATGTTATGCTGACTTGAAATTTCCTCCAACAAAGAAATTATTTTTAATTCAGCCTCACTCAAGTTCTTTGGATATAAATGGGAAAGTTCCCAGGCTGAACAATAGCATTCTGTCATGAGTTTTTGTACGTCTGTCTCAGTCAGTGTCCTGTTGCTTTGAAGAGACACCAAGATCATGACAATTATTATAGAAAGAATGCATTTAGTTGGAGACTGCTTACAGTTTCAAAGTTTTAGTCCATTAATGCCATAGTGGGGAGCATGGCAGAAAGCAGGCAGTGCTGGAGAACAAGTCTGCCTTTGGATCCAAAGGCATCCGGAAAAGAGGTATCCTGGGCCTGGCTTGAGCAATTAAACCCCAATGCTCAACCCTAGTGACATATTTCCACCAACAAGGCCACATCTACTTCAACATGGCCACACCTGCTAGTCCCTGTCAAGCAGTGCCACTCCTTAATGACCAAGCATTAAAATATATGAGCCTATGGGAGCCCTTTCCTTTCACACCATGACACCCACCCTTCACTGTTATGTTTTAATGTTGTCTCCAAATACATGGAGTTTCAATTACTCATAGGTAGGTGTGATGGCTATTCTTGGTTGTCAACCTGACCACATTGGAATTAACTAAAATCCAAGCAGTTGGGTCCATCTGTGAGGGATTGTTTTGATAGAATCATTTGAAGTGGGATGGGCCACCCCAAATCAGGATCTTTTGAGGTGAGAATATCCACCTTAAACCTGGGCCACACCTTCTGGTGGCAGCCTATGTAAAGGACATGGAAGAAGGAAGCTCTTTGCTCTTTGCCTGCTTTCCCTCACACTGGCTGGCAAGTTCATTTTTTTCACTAGCATAACAGCTCACTTCGTCAGGATTCCAGAATATTCCAAAGACAAGCTGAAACATCTAGCCTTGTGTATTGAACAGTTACTGGATTCTTGAAACTTACATTGGGATACAGGTATAGTTCATATAGTCAGACTATGATCTGTAAGCAATCTAGGGCAAGCTGGAGGATAATGATAGATAATGACTCCAGCTCCCCATCCTTCAGAAGCACATCTCAGAGTCACATGCTACAAACTAGTAATAAAGTACCATGCTACTTAGTCTTTTCCTTGCTTGCCCTCTTCATTTGTCTGTCTCTCTCTCTGCCTGTTTCTTCCTCTGTATGAACTGTGCCTTCCAGTATCTCCAGGTTTGCTCACTTACTGTTCCTTCCTGGAGCCACTTCTCAAATAAAATATCTCACCCACAGACGATGATTCATCCCTGCTTTAGACACCAGGTTCTCAAGCCATGTTTCTTGCTATCTGTTTTTGTATGTTATATTTGTAACCTAGAAAGTCTTTTTAGTCTTTTAAACAATTTTAAACATAAAAAGAAAAATCATTTGTGGTGTATGATAATAAAATGAAAATCAGACACTTGTGTCCATCAACTTTTATTCAGACAAAGCCATACCCATTAGTTTATATACCACCTATGGTTGCTTTTGTATGGTAAGTCAATGCAGTGATGAATAATCGCAATGAATCATCTAGCCTGAAATGTATAAAGTAATAGATGCTAAATTAAAGCTAAATTATAGTATTATCTAAAGTACAGATCCAACCTTCTGTTATTCATTTTAAGATAATTTCTTTTAGAACATGTTAAACTGTTAAAAATTCTGTAGACTTTCAAGTTAAATATCATTAATAATTTGTCTTTTTGACCTCAGGCTAAGATTTAATACTATAGGAAGCTGCCTACTAATTACATGTATTTATATAATGGAGTTAAAAACCATAAAACTATTTTGATGTTTATGGTGATCACTTTTTAATATCAACTGAAAAGGGAGTTTCAGTGAGGGATTGCATAGATCAGGTTGGCCTGTGTGCATGTCTATGGGATATTGTGTTGATTATCTTAATTGATGTTGGAAGACCCAGCCCACTATGGGAAGCACTATTCCTTAGGCAGGGGATCCATGACCAGTTGTGAATGTATAGACAAGTTGCTGCACACAAGGCAACATGCATGTATATATTCTCACTGTGCATTGTCGATGTGACTGGCTGCTTCAAGTTTCTAATGATTTGATGTTTCCAGAATGATGCATTATAACCTGCAGTTGTGAGCTAAATTAAGCCCTTACTTCTCTACTTTGCTTTTGTCAGGGTATTTTATCACAGCAACTGGAAAGGAAACTTAGTACAATATTTAAGTTTACTATCAACTTTTAATCAATTTATTTAGTGGTAAACACATGGTAAGAAGTAGTAAGGAATATTCAATAATAAAACAAAAAGGTATTTTTTTTCTGAGATATCAAGTTGGTTTGTTTCATGTTAAAAATTTAACTTGTTATAAGGACAAACATTTCCCTTTATAAAGTAAGTGGTCCTAGCCCCTAGAAAGCAAGACTCCTTTTCATGGTTGGCTGCAATCACAATTCAGAGTCATTTGATCTATTCTTAAATTTCTATAGCACAAACCTCTTTGTATGTGCAAAGTAATCAACACCTAGGAATTTTTCATTTTCTTCCATTACATTGTGCTGTACTTGCAAGTTCCCCATTACTGAGTAATGGACTTGGAAAATAGCCAATAAATTATGTTTAGTATCAGGGAAGGTTTATAAATGTAGCTGATTCAATTTCATGAAGACTGCTCTCCTTTACTGAAAAATCATTAGTAATTCTTATTACTCACAGAATATATGCACATTCTTCAGCTAGACATACCCTGAGTACATTCTATCTCTTTGACCTTACCTGCCACTGTTATTCATGCTCCTCTTCTAAATCTTTTCAAGTCTTCCCAATCCACTGATTTTGTTTGTTTTGTGCAGCTGTAACAAAATACCTGAGACTTGGAAATGTATAAAGAACAAAAATTTATTTTCTCACAGGCCTGGAGGCTGGGAAGTTCATGATCAAGGTACCAGGATTTTGTTTTTGGTGAAGGTCTTCATAGTTAATCCATCCTGTCTTAAGTAACAAGTCCCTGTCTCAAGCAGGCAGGCAGGCAGGCAAGCAAGCAAGCAAGGAAACAAACAAACAAACAAACATTTTTGCCAAGGAAGGGAAGCCAAAATTGGTAAGAGGAATCTTAATTCCTGGTCTGTCATTTCCTCTCATGTGTAATTACCATGAGTCACAGACCACCTTATGCTTTGTGAATGCCATTGAATGGAAAGAGTTAGGGAAATGAACACTGGCTTGTCACTTACTCATCTGGAGAAACATGGTCATATGGCTAAACTTCACTTGGTCTCAGATTGTGCTTCTTGGAATGTTCTAACAGGCGACTGTTCCTGTATTAAACAGGTGTCAGTGAAAGTTAGTACACTACAGCTCCTCCATTTAGGTTAAATTTAAAATCACCTTACTTGTCCAAACTCTACTAACTACTATATAACAGGGAAAAGAATTATGAGCTCCTATATTTAGTATGGTTAAATGCCATTGACAAATGATGTATAAAGGTTAGGTTGGACACCTTAACTTTAACACTAATGACATTTTGGACTAGATTACTCTTTGCTATGGGTGCCCATATTGTCTACTGACTGTACCATGTGTAACAGCATCCTTAGCCTCTACCTACTACATCTTAATAGCAGTTCCCAGTTGAAAAACTAGAAAATAACCCTAGAAATTAGAAAATGTATATCATAAGGATACTCTCTAAATATGGGAAATATAGTTTCCTTTTCCTCTTTAAGTAATATAATTTTTCTACATTGTGAATGTTTTTTCTCTTTTCTTTTTTGAGAGAGCATGGCTTGTTATTTTGTTTTGCGACATGGTTAAAAAAAGGGAGGGAGGAACTTAACATATTTCAAATAAAAGAATTTGAGAAAAACCATGCTATGAGCAAGATATTAGTTTTGGAGACCTAAAGAACACACATGTCCATAACACTATTAAAGATACTCTCTTATATCTCTCTTTTGAACCCCAGTGGAGGCAACTGAGCGCTCCGGAGAACTCTCCACACCACAGATCCTCGGGATCACGGGTGAGT
>NC_034613.1:143073699-143083692 GCF_900095145.1 Mus pahari
CTAAGACTAAAGGATGGACCATCCAGAGACTGCCCCACCCATGGGTCAATCCTATAATCAGCCACCAAATGCAGACACTATTGCATATGTCAGCAAGATCTTGCTGAAAGGACACTGATATAGCTATCTCTGAGAGGCTATGCAAATGCCTGGCCAATATAGAAGTTGATGCCCACAGTCATCTATAGGATAGAACACAGAGACCCCAATGGAGGAGCTAGAAAAGTTACCCAAGGAACTGAAGGGGTCTGCAACCCTATAGGTGAAACAACTATATGAACTAATCAGTACCCCCAGAGCTCGTGTCTCTAGCTGCATATGTAGCAGAAGATGGCCTAGTCAGCCATCATTGAGAAGAGATGCCCCTTGGTCTTGCAAACTTTATATGCCCCATACAGGGGAACACCAGGGCCAAGAAGTGGGAGTGGGTGGGCAGGGGTGCAGGGTGGGGGGAGGGTATAGTGGACTTTGGGGATAGCATTTGAAATGTAAATATAGAAAATATCTAATAAAATAAGTTAAAAATACTCTCTTATGCTTTCAGACAGGAGCCTAGCATAACTCTCCTCTGAGAGGCTCCCCTGTAGGATGGAAACATATGCAAAGACCCATAGCCTAACATTTGACTGAGCTCAGTGAGTCTTGTGGAAGAATTGGGGGAGGGATTGAGGGCCCTGAATGAGATAGAGATTCCACAAGAATATGAACAGAGTCAACTAACCTGGATCCTTGAGGACCTCATATCCACCAACCAAAGGGCAAGCATGAACTGGACTCTAGGCCCCCTGCAGGTATACAGTTTGGATTTTCATCTGGGTCCCCCAACAACTAGAGTTGGGTCTGTTTCTGATTCTGTTATCTGCTTGTGAATCATGTTCCCCTAACTGGACCACCTTGTCTGGCCTCAGTGGAAGAGTATGCACTTAGTCCTGGAGTGACTTGATACTGCGGTGGGGGTGGGATATGAGGTGATCCCCCTTCTTAGAGGAGAAAGGGAGGGAGAAGGGGTTGTATGATAGGAGACAGTGAGGAGTTGGGGGGTACTGCAATCAGGATGGAAAGTGAACAAATACATAAAGGGGAAAAAAGACCGTCTGGATTTCCAAAGAAGCCAGGGTTTCTATTAGGATTATTTTATTTAATCTAACTTCTTGGAAGCAGTTGATGAAACGCTATTATATTGTACAATGATTGATTGTTTCCAACGTAGCATTTTGTTGGAAATTAGAAGAACACATTCAATGTTATTGAGTGAGACAAGACATACCAACCTCCTTTCTATAAGGGAAGATTGTTAGTACTTAGCAGCTGTAGTCTAATGAGGTATGTTTGGAACTGAATATTTCCATCTAAGATGCTGTCCAATAATCTTACCTCTACATGACCTATCAGTTCCATTTTCAATTTGTTTCTGTCATCTTTGTCAAAGAGAAAGTCAAAGTAATTGAAATTATTAAATCAGTATAATTGCAACTTAATACTAATCCAGTAATTATCCTTTGAATTCAGCTTTCAGCACTGCGGATTCATGTCTCTATTAGAAGCAGATAAAACAGAAAGATAATATTGAAGAAATCAAACGATATATCAGGAATTTGAACAGATGTTACTTTCTTATGCTAGAAAAATATACTGCCAATTTTCCAGTTCTCCTCGCCAACTGAGGGACAGGTTTATATAGAGGCCTTAGTATGTGGACCCCTGTGAAAAAGGATTTTGTATGTGACCATTGGACTTTCATTTAAGAAATGGCCCTTGACTCTTCAGGAATTGAATTTGTAAACCTTTAAGTATTTCAGCATTGTAAAGATATATGTTATTTATGTAAATCTGCTTTCAGATATAGGAATGATTGTGAAGGTTACAGAAACAGCACATTCTTCCATGGAGGAGAGAAAGCAGAGGGCTTAGTGCCATGTCAGTTGTGTATCTCCCACTTGCCTTCAGCCCACCTCATATTTCATAGTCTCCTTCCTTTGGTTCCTTTTGTTACCTCCCTTGGTACCCCATCTCCCTAGCTTCACCACCCAGTTACCCACATGCCGCAGACTACCTCCTTTTTGGGTCTCCTATCTGTGTGGAACGGGTCTTGGTTGCAGATGAGCAAGGATTCGGGGGGGGGGGGGAATGACAAACAGACCAACACGAGAGAGCGTGTAGAATCTGAGTGTATTTTTCTAAATCAAGCATCAAACTTTTATATAGGAGAACAAACAAGAAAAGCCAGGGGAGACACATCCGTAGAGTTACAGTGACATAAAACAAAGGACTGTATACATCAAAAGAGGACCAGGCCGGTGTTGTTTACCACCAGGTGTAAAGCTAGTCTATAGTCAAACCGGCCAATTCCCTAGGCCAATGTGTATTCCTTGTCCTCAGTAATCACTCTACAGACTAGCCCTGAGTTATTCTGGCTCTGTTCTTTGTAATGCATAATTAGTTTCACCAGTCTTTACTAGAAGTAAATTTGAATGTTAATGAATAGGTAACCTTCTCACTGAATACTACTGAATTCCAAGCTCTTTGGCTTCAAGGATTTTCTAGGATGTTGGAACACTGGGAGGGTCACCTATGATAAAATTCAATTTTTAAAGGCACTTATAATACTGAAAGAGAGCATACACCATACTAAAGTGGGGATAGGTTTTGAGTATACGGGTTAAGAGAATGCCAAGGTTCCAGGAGGCCGAGTTTCCTTGAAACTCTTTTCCTCATGAGTGTTTCCTGTCAAGCAGACTTCACTGAAGTGGACGTGGCAACCACACAGCCCCAAAACAACATGGCCATTTAGCAACTCCCTTCTTCTTTTCTGAGTTCCCCTTGTCTCCGATGCTATCTCACTTCAGAGTGAGACAGCTTACAGATCAGTACCACTCTGTTGCAGACCTTGTTCAGCTGTCACAACTTCACTAGTTAATTTCTAGTTTAATTTGGTTAAGTGATTATTCAATATTATTTTGATGCTAAACATATAGTTCAAACAAAACTAGTGAAGTTGCTCCTGTAAATAGAGTAGAGCAGACTTGTTGCTCTGGGAGAGGGGGGATCTGGAGTCCCAGGGGCATAGCTGCTATTTCAGCTTAGGTACTACACAAAGTGGAGTATTCCATGTAATAGTACAGTAGTCTGCCTTTCCTTTAAGTTTCCTTTCTGGAATTTCAATCATTTATTGCTAACTATGGTCTAAAAATGGAAAAATCTCAGAAACAGTTCATGTTTTAAATCCTATACAATTCTGAACAATGTGAAGTCTAGCACTTTCCCATGAAGGGAATATATCATTACTTTGCCCAGCATATTCATGCCTATAATCTACTTGCCCATTAGTCATGGATATTAGGTCAACTGTCATGGAATCACAGTGCTTATATTCAGGTAAGATTTATTTTACTTAATTATACCCCAGAAGCAAAAGTGTAGTTATAGTAACAATCCTGATAATGTCAAAAGAAGCTATAAAGGCCTTCATATAAATGAAAGGATAAGAAAATTCCTGACTTAATAAGGAAAATGAAAATGTATGTTGATATTGTTGAGTTTTAGAGTATATTTGAGGAGCTTGTCCCACACCACCCAGCTCCCTTCTCCTGAATTGATCACTCAGATAGGAGCACTGCCCAACATGACTGATAAACTGCTCTAAAAAAAAAAATCAACGGAGATCATTCTGAATCCCTGGGAGGAAAGGTTGTGTATGTTGCCTAGAATGATATGCCAAATTAGATGTGCATAAGGGAGATGTACTTGATATCCAAGCCACAGGTGCATTATTAGTTGCCTGCATGTGATTGTGAAATCTATTGTCCTCACTGAGACTCTAGTGGCCCTGAGTTCTGAGTTGTTGTGGTCCAAATGCAACATCTTCTCTACTCAGGATCATTATAGCCAATGCTGACACTCTAATGAATGCCTACAAGATTGAATTGATGAAGAGCACCTGTGGTACAATGAGCAGATACTATACTTTCAAGGACAGAATCCTCAACACAATTTTGGATGATGGTGGTGACCTTACTAATGTACCACAGTTTCTGTTAAGCATCCAAGGTATCTCTGAAAAGACAACAATTAGGGTCCACAGCCTCTACCAGATGCTGGTCAATGGGATATTGAGTGTGTCTGCCATTAACATCAATGAGTAGGTCACCAAAAACAAATTTTCCAACCTCTCTGGATGCCTGGAGTCCCTCATAGATGACACCAAACTGTGTTAATTAGAGGCAAAATGTTAATGATATAAGGCTACAGCAATGTAGAAAAGGGCTATGCTCAGGTCCTAGAAGGCTTTGAGGCCCAAGTCATCATTAATGATATTGAACCTATCAATGCACTGCAGTTCAGGGCTTCCCTGGAGGGCTATGATGTGACCACCAAGAATGAAGCTTGTAATGAGGGGAACATCTTTGTCCCCACCCTAGGCTGTGTTGTGTTGATGTCATCCTTGGCCAGCTTTTGTATTTGTATTTGTATTTGTATTTGTATTTGTATTTGTATTTGTATTTGTATTTGTATTTGAGTCATGGTCTTATTGTGTAGTCCAAGCGATCCCTGGAAGTATGTAGACCAGGCTTTGTCCAGCATGTTGTACAAATAAAGCCTAATGCCATTGCATGAAAAAGTGGACACTCAGATTTGGAAATTGATATGAAGTGACTCAACAAGGACACTGTGGATAGACTGACTCTCAAGCCACAGATGGAACACTACTGGCTGAAGAATAGACACTACATCATTCAGCTGGATGAGGACTGGATGGTCAACCTGCTTTGTGCCATGGGTCACACTAAGTTATGGTTTAGGCACAGATTGAGCTCTGGAACTATTCAAATAACTTGTTGGGGTTCACTTCATGCCTAAGAAGCTCAAGGAAGCTATGATTAAAGTTTACCTAGGCAGATTGAATATGAAGCTAATTAAGTGGACTGAATAGCAAGCCCAGAACATCACCATGTTTGTGATGGCCTCTTCAAGACCGATTACTACTGCTACTGAGGGCCAGGACTACCCTTCATTTTCCACCTTCCATTCATATACTAGGCTCCACATTACTTCTCCAAGAGTAAATGGCACCAACTTTGCAATATACGTTCCTGGGACTGGTCACTCACTTCATTGGCATCTGCTATTCCACGTGTATCAAGAGGAATTGAGAGGTCTCAGTAAAGAGAGGGGTACAAAGGAATCATCCACAGTGCATAAGAGCTTAGGGGCCTTGCAGACCTATAGGGTGGAAGTGGCTAATCATGTCTACAAGCTCCTGTATTTTATTCAGGCCCTTCCTTGGTCTTTAGACCCAGCTGTTGATTTTTGGAATCATTGTTTGTTCAGCCAAGACCTCTGCCAATGGGAAAAGAACAATTGGAGTTGGAATGTTTCTGAGAGCTTTGTTTACTTAGTGCTGCGTCTTCTCTTAATTTTCAAAATCCTGAGGTTGGTACTTTAAGTCTCTATTACACAGGGGTTAGAATAACCAAGAAAGGGCAAGAGAAGTGTCAGCCAGAGGTTGGGAGGGGTGAGATAGACATAAACAGGCAAAGATCTGCTACTATTTTGTATCTAACAGTTCCTGTCATCTCTAGGTCATAAATAGAATATTTTGTTTTGCTGATTTATTTACATATTTTTATTTTTATTAGTTTCCAATGTTTAGAATGTTAAAAGGATACAGGAACCTAGATAAATAATATATGTGCTGCCAAATGAAGGTGTTTTAAGAAAGAGATCACATTTAAATATATTTTATTAAGGTTTATACTTGTTCCATTTATTAATAATTTTTTTTTAACTTTTTAACCAATTTTATTTGTATTTTACACTTTATCATACACATGTATGTATAAGAAAATTGGTACAGATGAGGTTTTTATATCACCTGCAATTTCAAACATTCACTGGGAATCTTAGAAGGGGACAATTGTATTTGAAAATTACTGACTTGGTGCATTTTCCTTATTTCTCAAATGAGGGAAAAAGGTGCAGAGAGTTTCAGACACAAGTTCCCAGTCTCATTGCTCATTTCTGACAGGGCTGGGCTTTCAGTTGGCCCAGTGTTTTTCTCCCAGCGGTCCTTCAAACTATGCTGGCTAGGTTTTTAGGAGGACTTTTTTTGTTTTGTTTTGAAAAACTGAAGCAGGTAAGCCTTTTCCCTATGATTAGTAACCCAAATCAGTTGGAATTACTTGCTTTATCATTCCTGATGAACCAAAGAGCACCCTGGGAAAAAAAACAGACCACATTCAAGCTGAAGTGTAGCTTCTCAGATGAAACCTCTTCATTTCTACCATTTCTCAAATTCCAAGGCATTTCTTTTTGCTCCCTCAAACCCCACATTAGTGATTTTGAAGCCCTATGAAAGCATATACAGTGTGCCTATTGACAAATCTTTTCTATTATTTTTTTGAGATTAGATCTCACTGGATAGACCATTGTGTTCTGGAATTTACTATGTTGACCAGGCAAGGATTGAATTCTAGATCCTAAAGTCATCCAAGTAACAGAGATTGTAAGCATATGCCACCACACCAGGCTCTACTACCCAGTTTTATTTATGGTCTGATGCTCCTCATTAGGCCTACTTGGCTCAGGCTCTGACTTCTCTCAGTGAGGTTGTGGGTGTTGATGACATATCCACGGCACCTCTTGTTCTTATTTGGAGACATCTTTTAATGTCAATAGTCTTTCTTTTGTCTATCATCCTTTTTATAATATCTGATTATGCTCTAATGCCTTGTGGAGGTTCTAGGACTATGACCAGGGGGTACAGGCCTTTGTACAGTAGTGGGTGTTCTACTCTACTGACCCCATACAGTTGTTAAAATAAGCCATTTCTCCAATCATTTTAACTGGGGGACTAGATCAAACTTAGATTACAGAAATCTATTTTTTTTTTGTTCTTTCTCAATAGATTACGTAATTTTATAGACAAAAACCAAACATTAGCAGAGCCATTCACCAGGGCCCACAGATCTGACCAGACAGGTTTTTCTCCTTGGTGACCTAGAATGAATTTAAACTGAGACTCTACTATGTTATGAAAAGTAATTTTCTGATCTTGAGATTTGGCTACAACCCAGATCCTCTTCTGTCCCATCAAGCAGTCTCCTTTCTTTGCTACTTCCCAGCAAACCAAAATGTTTGCGACACTGTCCTTTGATTTAACTAGTTATTCTGATGCTTGCTGTCCCACAAGATCTGATGAAACATTGATTGATTTGAAAGATATAGTAATGAGGGCAGGGGAAAGATTAGTTATAGGAAAATCTGCAAGTCAACTCCCAGTGAATGACTTATACTTTGGATTGTACTGAATTCTATGTGTACTGTACTTTTCTTACACACATCTACACAGATGTAACGTCTTCTCTTTGTTGATTAGGCACTTGTAACACACCATTGCTAACATTTGGAGTTTGAGGTGTAGCAGTGAAACCGACGTTCATTTTTAATTTTTTTAATTTTAATTTTCCTTCTTCTTTACCATAATCTCCTGGGTTAAATATTCTCATCATAACCCTTACCAACCTTATCATGCATTTTTCTTCTTTCTTTCTTTAGTTGGAAGCTTATAGTACCTCCTTAGTTAAAGGAAGGCATTTTTTTTCTTTTTAGCATATTCAAGTTCTTAGCATCTCTATTCTTATACTTTGGGGCCATTATCAAGTAAAAGAGTTACTTGAAAACAAGGGAGGTGTCACTTCAGCAGTTAATTTCATAGCCAAGGCTTCCAAGTGACTAATATATGGCTAGCATATTAGAGCGTGGATAAGCCAGATAAGGGGAGGAGGAGTGTACATGCTGGAATGGAGTTAGACAGTGCTAGATGTCATCACACCACTCAGAAGAAAATGCAACTTAAACATTATGACTTGTTTATTTTTGAATTTCTCCATTAAAAATTTGATTCCCAGTTGGCCATGTATAGCTGAAAGTGTAAAAAGAGAAAGCATATGCCAGAGGGGACTGCCATACGCAGGAGAGTCTGAATATGGTACTTAGAGTGTGAAAATATATGTTAGAACATTTGTGGTTTTCTTCCCCATAATATGGGAAAGTTATCTCTCCCCCAGGGAATAAAGCCATTTATCCATTTTCCCTCTAGATCTCTCTCTCTCTCTCTCTCTCTCTCTCTCTCTCTCTCATCTATCTATCAATCTATCTATCTTATTTATTACTTTGAGAGGTCTTATACTGTAACACAGGCTGGTCTAGAATTCACAATTATGGTCTAGGCTGACCTTAAACTTCTGTCAGATCTTTTGCCTCAGTGCCCCACCCCCACTCCAAGGAATGATATTTTTATAGGCCTGAATCTCCATGCTCTCTCTGTCTTCTATGACATTTTTTTCCCCACGAGCTACAGGTTTGTCAGACTAGCTTCTATGACAATTTAAAAATTAATTATGTTATTTATTTACATCTCAAATGTTGCCCCCTGGTACCCCCTCGCATAGTTCTTCACCCCATTCTCCTCCCCTTCACCTCTGAGCAGGTGCCCCCTCCATATCCTTCCATCCTGGGGCATCAAGTCTCTACAGGATTCTCTCCCACTGAGGACAGACAAGGCAACCTTCTGCTACATAATTGCCAGGGGAAGGGATCTCAGATCAGCCTGTGTGATTGGAGGCTTAGTCTCTGAGAACTCCCAGGGGTCCAGGTAACTTGACATTATTGGTCTTCCTATGGGGGTAGCCGTTCCCTTCAGTTCAAGTTTTTGTGGGAATGGCTAACCAGTGACTGGTCTAATTTGAGGCCCATGCCACCAGAGGGAGCCCATGTCTGACACTGCCTGGTTCACCAGGAACTAGAGGATAGATAGCCCAGAGATCTAGGATAGAAACAAACAAACAAACAAACAAACAAACCAACAAACAAAAAACCATGGATAGGTCTTTAAAACAATTGTCATCAGAGACGCTTCTGAAGATAGCTGATGGGAGCAGATGCAAAGACTCACAGCCAAGCATTAGATTGAAAGAGAGCCCAAACAGGAGATCTCCATTAAGCCTCTCCTCTTGGAGCTTGGATAACCCCACGGAAGAGGGTAAGTAGTCAGAGGTATCAAGAACACCAGGAGAACATGGTCCATAGAATCAACTAAGCAGGGTTCATAGGGGTTCAGAGACTGAAGCAACAATCAGAAAGCCTACATAGGTTGGAACTAGGTTGTCTGCATATATGTTATGGTTGTGTACCTTGATGATCTGTGGGACTCCCAACAGTAGGGAATGGAGGTTGTCTCTGTCTTTTACCTGCTCCCAGGATCCTTTTCTTCCTACTGGGTGGCCTCTTTCAAACTTGAGATGAGGGATTGTGTCTAGTTTTAATTACATCTTGATGTGTTGTGTTTGGTTGATACCTCGGGGGAGACCTGCTCTTTTCTGAAGGGTTGTGGAGGAAATGTGCACCTGGAGAAGAAGGAAGGTTGGTGGGCATGTGGACTGGTAAAATTTGAGGATGGGGAAATTATGGTCAGGACTATTGAAAACAAACAACATAAGAATTCAAAGTTTTAATCATTTGTCCATTTGGATTTTGATGCACACTTTGAAGTACAAACCCAATCTCATGTTTTCACCCAGTTGTCTCTGTGCCATTTAAAACAGGCTCAGCTTTATCCAACGGGCTTCAGATGCTGATTCTGCAATATGCTAAAATGTCATGGGTGTTTTTCCACCACACCTTGGGACTGTTCCATTAAATGTTACTTCTGGTTATGGACCAGTTCCGAATTTCCAAAGTATTGTGCCACTGTCAATACGTTTCTTTTTTTTTTTAATTTTGTTAAATTTTTTCCCTTTTATATTATTATTTTCTTTATTTACATTTCAAATGCTATCCCAAAAGTTCCCCATACCCTCCCCATGCCCCTGCTCCACTACCCACCCACTTCTACTTCTTGGCCCTGGCCTTCCCCCCATGCTGGGTCACATAAAATTTACAAGACCAAGGGGCCTCTCTTCCCGATGATGGCCGATTAGGCCATCTTCTGCTACA
>NC_034613.1:143083703-143103177 GCF_900095145.1 Mus pahari
CCATTCTTGCTTTTTGGGTGTGTTGGGGTATTCAGGACTGACTGAGGTGGGAGTGCTAGGTTCTGATGATGGTGAGTGGTCTTGGTTTCTGTTAGTAATATACCTACGTTTGCCTTTCACCATCTGGTGATCTCTGGAGTAAGTTTCTATAGTTGTCTCTGGATGGAGCTTGTTCCTCCTGTGATTCTGTTAGCCTCTGTCAGTAGTCCTGGGAGTCCAGCTCTCTCCTGAGTCTCAGTGGTCAGATTACTCTCTTCAGGCATGCTCTCCTCTAGCAGGGAAGGTTCACAGAGGCCTGGCATTTAGATCTGCCTTCTTGCTGAAGATGTATGCCCAAAACAGGGCCTGTCCAAGAAGATGTGTTGCCTCTGCACAGACTAGCCATGGAAGGTCCCTGGATACAATATGACTCTCTCACCTACTCTGGCAGACAGAGCCCTCACANGTGTCCACCTTTCCTCTGGCGAGGAAGGTGCCCAAATTTCTGGAGCCCGAAACAGGGTCTATCCCAGATGTTAGGTTGCTTCTGTCTGTCCCAAAGCTGTGTAGCTTCTGTGGTCCACACTTTCGCCAGTGCAGACTGGAGCCTAGGAGAACCGGAGCAAAGATGGCTCTCCTGCCATCTCAGGCCTTGAGACTCCTCCCGGGTGGACACCCCTCCTCAGGCAGGAAAGTTGCTGGATGACTGGAGCCAGAAAAGGGATCTTTCCCAGAAGCTGTGTTGTATCTGCAGGCAGCTCTCTCCCTGGCCACGCCTGGAGCAAAGATGTCTCTCTTACCAGCTCTCCTCTGGCGGGGTCAATATGTTTCAACACACTTGTCAGTCTTGGTTGCTCTTACTTCTTTCCAGGATCTGCTGATTTATTTCTATCTTTTTTCTAATATGACTTTGCAGTTTGTTTGCCTAGTTGCAGACACAATATATTGGCATTTATTGAGATCTTATTAACCTTATCAAACATAATTAAAATTTTAATGCTGACTTATTATCTATCATATACTGGTATTCCTTAGTTATTGAACATTATTTTATTTTTTGGACAGTTATTTATAGACGCATTACTGTTTTGCAAATTTTGTCTGCTGTCCCCCTTTAAAGTAATTGATCCTTTCTTACTCTATATGAGTTAGGAGGAGGTCATGATAAACAGCCTCTCAGATTCTCCTAGTTGGTTCAACAGACAGCTCTAACTCAGACTAGTGAGCTTCCTTGTTTGGAACTTCTGAATTGGGAGAATCACACTAAGTATAAAGTTATGAACCTGTGAGGTTAAAGTCATAAGAATGATTTTCCTTCCTGGGAAACTCAGAAGACAAAAGAAAAAGCTGATATTTACGAAGTGCCAAAGGCAGATATTTTAAGACACTACTACTAGAATTCCTCATTTGCTCTTACAACAGGGAAGAAATCAATTACAGTGAACATTTAGAATGATCTAGAATGTGATTGTGCCCCTTTAATTTAATTTTTTTAATTTTCCTTTTAAAGTACTGTTTCTCTTTTGTAACAGGGATTGAACTCACATTGAGCATGAGCTCTCTCATTGATCTATATCCTAAGCCCACCATTCATGGTTCTTTGTATCTGTAGCCATCCACTCCCCACTCGTGCCTTCCCTTCCCTTCTTTCTCCCTCTCCCTCTTCCATTACCCTCTGTCTCCCTCTCCCACTCTGTCCCTCTCCCTTTCCCTCCCTCCATTCCTCTGTATCCCCCTCCACTTTTCTAACATCCAAAATACCAGCCCTTGTGCTTGTTTCCTATATCCCTTGCTTTCCTTTGAAGCCTTTCTTGGAGTTGCCATATCTGCCTATTTTCTGATTCCAATAGAATCAGCGCACCTAAAAGGTATGCGCAGAACCCTCTCAGACCCTTGCTGTTACTACCTTGAAATGTTCCTTCAGTATTTCTTCGAAGGTTCATTTTAGTGCTCTTTACACACCACTAAAGTTTTCTGTCATTCAACTGCTGATGTCCACAAACACCTGTTTTATTCTTTTTACAAATTACTATATGTTGTACTAGAGCAAAGGTAAATGAAAGCCAATCAATGAAAACATGTGTTCATCTAGTTTTACACATTGTATAGCCCACAGTGTTGTGACAACTGTTATTGAAATGTTTTCTTTAAGAAAGTTACCCATTGTCAAAATTATACCAAGCCTGCTTACTATGCTTACAAAGCTAAGCTGTTCAGTTAATTTTGTTTTTCCTCCTATGTGCATTACTATAAATTCAAATATTTATGTTTCTTTGGAAATAACACACATCTGACTCACCTCCCATATCAGTCTCAGGTACATACAAGTTTCTCTAATAGCAGAATGAATTTCTATTACATGATAGCTTTTGTTCCAAACACCTGTCACATTGAAGAGATAAATCAAATTTTATTGAGTGAAAAAGAATAATTGCAGTGATAGTTAAATTAATATATTAGTGTAGACTAGGTCAACGCACTAAATGTTTTCACAGTAGAAATATCCTGAATACCAGAAGGTTGCATCAATGTGTTTTGAGAGTGTGATAGTTCCCTTTGCCCCTCTGCCTCTCTGAATCAGGGTTCTCAACCTTGGAAGTGAAGACTTCCAAGTTTTTAAAATAGGTGTGTCCCTGTAAGTCAGAAGACATTAGTAGTTGTCCTAGAGAACATCCACTAGATGTCAAGTAGCTAACACTCCCAGTTGTGACAACCATAACTTTCCTAGATGTTCACATTCACAAATATCCTAAGTGGGAGGAGCCCTTGATGGAGGCTCACTACTCTTGAAATTCTAGGGTTTTCCATTTTCTCTCTTCTTTTTAGCTATATGTTTAATGACGTATAAATCCTTTTAAAATTTTGTTGCATTTTGTTTATTTGGGTGTGCATGATTGAATGTACACACATGCAATGGTGCATATGTGGAAGTCAGAAGAAAGCTTGTGAAAGTTAATTCTCTCTTTCCTCTATTTGGATCCCTGGGGTTGAACACAGGTCACCAGGCTTGGGAAAATGTTTTTAATCCCTGAACTATTGTGCCAGCTCATAAATCATTTTAAACTTCTTTTCATTCTAGCAGAAGATGAATGGATAGCACCTAATCTCTTAGTTTTGTAGTGTGCAATTGCCATTTCTGTGAGACTTTCTAATTACAATAAAAATCACTTGGCTGTCATCAGCATTTTCAGACTGAATCAAGCTGTCAGGCTATGTTATGTTGAAGCCACTGTTGCCAACTTCAGTAGGCACAGATGACAAAAAATGCTTCATGAATACTCTAACAAGGAGTCCTGTTTGACTTTAATTAAATCAAATAAATATTGAAACATTTCATTAATAAAGAATGAAATTAACTTTTTTAAAATAATATTTTTATAAATTCTTTGAGAATTTGATCAAATTCATGCTCCCTACTAGATCCTCTCTACCCACCCAACTTCACATCTCTCCTCCTGAATCTTTGTCTTTCTCTCTCTTTTTTTTTTGTTGGACAAATATACTTGAGCATGTGACCTGGCCTAGAATATGCTTGATGTAGCCGGTAACATGTCATTGATGAAAACTGACTTTCCTTCTCTAAGCAGCAATCAAATGTTGGCAGTCACTTAGGTAGTGGTCAACCTTTCTCCTCACTTCTCCTCGACCATGCTGGGATTTGCTCTGGATTAAGCTTGCCTCATGGCATGTGGATGCTGTCACAAGCACTGTGAGTTCATATTGCCCTGTTGTGGCTGGAATAGTTTCTTTGAGTCAGATTGCCTCTGACAATCTTTCCACCTCCTCCAGTAGCATGAATAGCATCTTTCAACACTACGAACATAAGATGAAGCTTCTATTTTAGTACCAACCAAAATTCTCCATGTCCTATGCTCCGAGTATATAGGATGTTCATCAATAAATCTTTACTATCAAGTTCTGGCAGATAGCCAATAGCACTGGAAAAAGCCTTCAGCATTTGTGGGATTCTTTGTGACCCATTGTCAACATTCCAAGCATTCAGGCTCTTACTTGGTAGTATATGGTGTCCAGTTAGGGGTATTTTCTCCAATTGTAGGATGACTCAATTTAAATGTTTTATATATGTTTATATTTTTGAAAGGTTCTATAGCAATTTAACCAATTTTTTCACTTCTCTTATTTTTGGAATTTTAACATAGCTGCATCTTATTCTATTCCCTTTCCTTCCTTCAAACTCTCTCATCTACCCCTCCTTGCTGTATTCCAAATTTATGGCCTCTCTATTCATTATTTGCTCTTACATGCACAGTAGTGGCACACATACTTTGACAATAACCAACAGTTCTCTAGTTGGAGTTAAGGCTTCCTCAACAAAGGGGAATTTATGCCTGTTACTGGAAACATAGCCAGCTACCCAGGGCTACTGAAATTATGAATCTTGTAAAAGAAATTACAAACACCATTTTACTAAACAGCATAATCCCTAATGACATTGTAAATATTTGTTCTTAACTTATATTTTTGAACTATTATAGTATTCAACTAAAGAAGAGATTTTGCTTCTCAAATTAAAGAACCATCTTTGATAATTGCATCTCATAAAAGAATCAGGCTGGCCAGCCAAGATAATGGGTGGCAGTTACTTTTTTTTTTTTTTTTTTCCACTTTCCGTCTGTTTATTTGTGATCTCTCCTTAACTTCAGCCAATCCAATCCCTTCATTGCTGTGAACATGACAAGAATTTATCATTACCTTTTCATAGTGGACTCTTCTAGCCAACCTGTAGATCCCTTTCTCTCACATTATTACCCTATATCTCTGATGTTCCCTGATCCATTTCATACCCACAGTTCCTTTCCATTGTTCTCAGATGCATAAATGTGTAGTTATTTTTCGTAAAAGTAATGTCCATGACTCTTGCCATATAACATACACATTACAACAAATTCTTCATCACCTTACAGAATCTGTAGAAAATAAATGTAGTTAAATAGACCTCAAAATAGAACACAGTCAATAACAACAACTTGAAACAAAAAGATAAGGGGGACCTGCTGCAATCCTTCTTTTGCTTAGTTAATCCTGCATTTTTAGTTCTCTGGAGAAAAAGCCAGATTCAATATACAGTGTCCACAAGGCTCTATGAGAACTTAACTGCTGTTAACTTCATTGGTAGCACTTCCTACTGTTTTCACACATCTTACTGTTTCTTACACTGCTATCTAACTTTTGTCTGAAGACTGGCCACTTCTTTAGGCTATATTTCTGTGATTTCTTATTTCTGGATTCTTTTCCTGGTGGATACAAGTACCATTCATTCATCTTCTGGACTTCATGAAAATTCAATCACTCGGTAAAATCACAGTTGACTACTCCACTAAAACTGCATCCTTTGAACATTATAAATTCCACTTCTGGGCTTATGTTTCTCCTATGATAATCTAATATAATATATAAGTTTCTCATTAGTGTTGTCCTGCTTTCTTTTTCCTAAGCAAGAGTAGATTTTCTGTTATTACAACTGTGTTTATGGATTCTGATTAGTGCTTTGCTGCTTTGACAACTACAAGAAAATGGAGAATGACAGGCACTCAATTATGTATTTCAAGACATATGCAAATTTTTGTTTTAATATTTTAGTTCTTTGTATCTTTAGTTCTTGAATTGAATTTAGATACTTTGATGTCAAATACCAGATCATACATCCCTTTGGATTCTGCCTCTGATTTGCCTGATATTGTAAAACTTAATTATAATTCATTAATGCAAATTATCTTTTTTTTTTTTTTAAATCAAGCTTTTTTACCATGATCTTCTTAGTGACCCTGCCTTTCATAGAAGCTTTTCCTGTTATTTTAGTACCATGTCACAGCTGTAGGGGACAATAGCTCAGTTACTTAGTAGGCAGTTACCTTTTTTATTAATCCCTCTAGCCACATATTAGTGCCTTGGATTACTGTACTCCTCAAACTTATTATCTGTACAGGACAAGCATAAGTTATTTGAATCTCTGGGGAACAGATATCTGGGAGAAGTTTCCCCAGGAAGTTATAGCTTAGGGTCTCTCATAAAGTTACAGTTAACATGTTAGTTGCAGCTTTAGTGAGATGATCAAATGGAAGCTAAGCTGAGGAATCTGGGTCACCCTTGTGGCTCATGACAGATAAGAATGTTATATTTAAGGAAAAGAAACCTTTCCAGAGTGCAATCCCACCAGCAATGGAGGAGTGTTCTTCTTCCTCTATATCCTCACCAGCATGTGCTGTCACCTGAGATTTTGATTTTAGCTACTCTGACTGGTGTGAGGTGAAATCTCAGGGTCATTTTGATTTGCATTTCCTTGATGACTAAAGATGTTTAACATTTCTTTAGGTACTTCTCAGCCATTTGAGATTTTTCAGTTGAGAATTCTTCTTTAGGTCTGTATCGCATTTTTAATAGGGTTATTTGGTTCTCTGGAGTCTAACTTCCTGAGTTCTTTTTGTATTTTGGATATTAGTCCTCTATAGACTATAAGATTGGTAAGATCTTTTCCCAATCTGTAGGTTTCCATTTTGTCCTGTTGACAGTGCCCTTTGCCTTACAGAAGCTTTTCAATTTTATGAGATCCCATTTGTTTATAGTTGATCTTAGAGCCTGAGCCACTTGTCTCCAGGTCAGGAAAATTTCCTCTGTTCCCATGTGTTCAAGGTTCCTTCCTACTTATTCTTCTATCAAATTTAGTGTCTCTGGTTTTATGTGGAGGTCCTTGAACCATTTGCACTTGATCTTTGTACAAGGAGATAAGAATGGATTAATTTGCATTCTTCTACATGCTGACAGCCACTTGAATCAGCACCATTTGCTGAATATGTCTTCTTTCCATTGGATGGTTTTGGCTTCTTTGTCAAAGATCAAGTGACCATAGATGTGTGGGTTCATTTCCCGGCTTTCAATTCTATTCCATTGATTTACCTGCCTGTCTCTGTATGAATACCAAGCATTTTTATCACTATTGCTCTGTGGTACAGTTTGAAGTCAGGAATGGAGATTCCCCCAGAAGTTCTCTTATTATTGAGAATAGTTTTCATTATGCTGGGCTTTTTGTTATTCCAGATTAATTTGAGAATTGCTCTTTCTATCTCTATAAAGAATTGAGTTGGAATTTTGATGGGGATCAGTCTAATGGCTCCTCAGAAAATCAGACATAGTACTAACCTGAGGACCTAACTATACCACTCCTGGGCTATCCACTCCCAAATGATGCTCCAACATATAACAAGGACACATGCTCCACTATGTTCATAGCTGCCATATTTATAAAAGGCAGAAGCTGGAAACAGGTCAGATGTTCCTCAACAGAGGAATGGATACAGAAAATGTGGTACATTTACACAATGGCGTACTATTCAGCTACTAAAAACAATGACTTTATGAATTTTTCAGGCAAATGGATGGAACTAAAAAACATCATCCTGAGTGAGGTTATCCAGTCAGAAAAGAACACACATGGTATGTACTCACTGATAAGTGGATATTAGTCCAAAAGCTCAGAATACCCATGATACAACTCATAGACCATATGAAGCTCAAGAAGAAGGAAGACCAAAGTGTGGATGCTTCAGATCAACTTGGGGGGGGGGGCAAAATAATCATGGGAATTAGAGGGAGGTATAGACTTGGGTGGAAGAGGGGAGGGGGAGGGAAAAGGAGGTCAGGTCCAGGTATGGGAGGAGACAAGGGAGAAGTACAGAGGGTCAGGAAATTGAATAGAGGTGTGTAGTAGTGGGGGATGGGGAACTGGAGGGTAGCCACTAGAAAGTCCCAGATGCCAGGAAATCAAGAGACTCTCAGGACACAAAGGGGATGACATTAGCTGAAATGCCCAACAAAGGGGAGAGAGAACCTGTAAAGACCTTTTTCAGAGGCTAGGCATGGCCCCCAGTTGAGGGATGGGGGCACCCACCCATCTTTAAAATATTAATCCAGAATTGTTCCTATCTAAAGGAAATGCAGGGGCAAAGACTGTAGCAGAGACTGAAGGAAAGGCTACACATAGACTGTTCCATCTAGGAATCCATCCCATCTGCATATACCAAAGCCAGACACTATTGCTGATGCCAAGAAGTGCTTGCTGACAGGAGCCTTGTATAGCTTTCCCCTGAGAGGCTCAGCAAGAGCTGAACCAATACATATGTGGATGCTTGCAGCCAACAATAGGACTGAGCATGGGGAACCCAATGGAGTAGTTAGGGGAAGGATTGAAGGAGCTGAAGGAATTTGCAATCCAATAGGAAGAACCACAATATCAACCAAAGAACTTCCCTATCCCTCAGAGCTCCCAGGGACTAAACCACCAACCAAAAAGTTCACATGGAGGGACCCATGGCTCCAGCTGCATATGTAGCAGAGGATGGTCTTATCTGTCATCAATGGGAGGAGAGGCCATTGGTCCTGTGGAGGTTCTATGCCCCAGTGACAGCAGGAGTGGGCAGGTGGGTAGGGGATCACCCTCATAGGAGCAGGGGGGAGGGGGAATGGGATAGGGAATTTGTGGAGGGGAAACCAGGAAGGGGAATAACATTAGAAATGTAAATAAATAAAATAACCAACTTAAAAAGAAAAAAGAAAAAAAACTTACAAACAAAATTCAAGAGTCAACTTTCATTTAAATTTTAGATAAATAATAATGTGGCAGTATATATCATATGTATACTGAATCATTCATTATTTATCTGAAATTTGAACTGTTCTAGTATTATGGGTTGTATCTGGCAGTCTAATTGGCAGTAAGGTTCATAGTTACTTGGCTCATGAACCACTTAAAGGATTGTTTGAATTTCCTTATGGCATGGAAGCAGATTGCCTGAGAACGAATAGCCGATAGATGGGAACTTCATTGATTTCTTTTAAAAACACAATTTAGCCTCAGAAGTCACAACACCACTTCTGTCACACGTCATAGGTTATACAGAAAAAGTCAGATACAAATGGTATTATACACAACTAATTTATTCTATTTTAAAGTCTGGCTCCTATATCATGACACTAAAGTGTTTTGGGGAAATCTGCTCTTCAAATGGTTCAATTTTCTGGAAGATAGAATTGTCTTTACATATAACACAGTTCCCTTTTGTGTTAGAAAAGCCCAGGACTTGCTTTTATTCAATAGAATATGACAATGATACTGAAATATATCAAAATACATCTAAATATGTAAAAAGCTTTGATTGACAAATAAGACAAAGGTACTAAGGCATCCTTTACTTAATACTGTTACTTTATGTGAGATTCTCTTTGATGGCTAGGGAAAAGAGTCTTGCTTTCTGACCTTAAGGAAATTGCCATGTAGAAAGGCTCATGGCGGAGCCTGCTTTAAGAAGTGTGTACAGACTAGGAATATAGAACACATGTCAGATAACTGGCATCAAGAAAGCAGGAGTTTCAGTCTAATAGTGAGAAAGAACTAAATTTGACCCATAGCCACGGCCATATGAGATTTAGTGAGAGTACTAAGAATTAAGTATAGCCCTAATAGTGAGTCCTTGGAGAGACCTTGAAATTGGGAGATCCTGCTAATCCATGCTGACTTGAACTTTTGATCAGCAGAGACTGTGTGAAGATAAATGGATGTTTTTTTAAACTCCTAAGTTTGCGATACAGTTGATTAGTTTCCACTTTCTTCGGCATAACAAAATACCAGGGTTGACATGGGATAATACCATGTCTTCCTTTTTGTGCTCTGTATTAAAGTTTATACACTTTCACAATGAGCTTAGAAAGATATGTAAAGCCAGTTTGAAAAACTTGATTTAACAATTATTTATAATTAAACACAGTTATTAAGATTGATGAACAATAGGAGACCTTGAGCACACAGCATGAGAAACTAAAATAGTCTAAGAATCAAGAAACACAATTCTTGCTGATTATATTAAAATTAGATTAATAATAATTAGCTATGCAAAGCATGAGAACATAAAGGCAGAAAAATTTAAAAGTGTCAGCTATTGTGGTATGACACTGAGGAAAGTTTATAACTCCTAAATATTCAGCTTGACAAACTTTTCACAAAGTAGAAACCATCTTCATACTCTCAGATCAGGTCAGCCTTGATGATAAATCAGTGCATAATGGATACATGTATAATGAAATGCATAATTAAAATGATATATAATGTACAAAATGGAATTTTATTTGGCTCTAAAGAAAAATGAAATTATGAAGTATTCAGAAAAATGAATGGATTTGGGATATTTGTGAGTGAGGTAGCTCAAATCTACAAAGGCATATACCACATGTTCTCTCATCTGTGTATTCTAGGGTCAAGTTATATTTCTATGCTTAACTTATAGTGTCTGTTGAGACCAGGAATCTAGAAGCCTATGAAATCAGGGAGAAGGAAGAATTTTAAGGTGGGGACAGAGAGTAGAGCATATGTGTACTTTTTTATTTTGAAAAATTTCAATTTATGAGTTTTCATTTTTTTTATTTATAAGTGACATACCTAAGAACCAATTATGAAACCCAAGACTAGACTTACTTTTTAATTTTGGTACCCCACCATTAAGCTTCAACTTGTTATTTACTCAAAGTAAGCATTCAATACATTTCCTTTAGATGAGAAAACTTTTCCCTTCTTTCCTGGTCTCATTCAAGTATCAGATCAGTGTATCTTTTCAGCACCAGTTTGAATGCTGTGTCCTGGGTACAATGTGGCCATTACACTTATGAAATCACAGCAGCTGTTTTTACCTGCATAAGTCCTGCACTACATAAGATGTTCAATATTCTGTTATAGAAAGGGGAGGGACACATGAAGCACTGCCCCTCTCTGAGAATTTATAGCTACTTAATCGTTGCTGGGGGTGGGGACTCGGAAGGCCCCATCTCCCCTGACAATCTATAAGAAGTTAACTGGGAGAGGGAGACATATTCCTTAGCTGTGTAGTCACTGATAAGTTGTCCAAGCTCTAGTACATGGTCCTTCATGTGTGCTCTTTTAAACAATCCCAGTTGAACCTATTTGGTTATCAAAAAGGATAAAAAGGCATGAATGTAGAAAGAGGAAGAGTTGAAAAGAGAAAAGGGATCAGTGGAAATGGGAGGAAAGCAAGAAAGGCTTAAGATGGAAGAATATGATCAAAACCACAGCCTGTGCTATACAGAAATGTCACAATGAACACATTATTATGTACAACTAACAGGTGCTAATAAAACACAAAAAGAAAATATAGGAAATAGTTGCTTACTCAAATACCTCATTCTGTCAGGATATATTTTATGTCTGTAATCACTTGATGGGCACGTTTATTTTATATATTTTCATCCTTTTAGAATTGTGGTGATTTGAGCACAAACATAAATTTTGTTTTCCTTTGAAAACTATTTCTTTACTGAATGCTCAGTATATTTGTGAAGTCAATGTATGGATGAGCAATTATGAGAAACTGCACATTCTCTTGTCAGATAGCTTAAAAGCTTTTCCTTGCATTCTATGGCTTTTGTGGGAAGAGGACATAGATTTCCCAATCCAAGAGTCAGATAAACGTAAAATCAATTGAAACGCATGGCATTGTCATTTGGCATTGAACACCAAGAACAATTCTCATCTTTGTCTACTCCCTGTGAGTCATTTTTGGAGACCTTCCAGTTTTCTCAGGGCTGCCTGGATCTTTTTACATATATCAGGAGAGAGGAATTTCACACAAAGTCTAACATGTTATTCACATTTCTAAAGAAATGTTCTACATCCTATTTTATTTAAAGCTAAGAGGTACTCCTAATGGTGATGGTTTGTGTTAGGAGTCAAGAACTCTTTCATGGGGCTGTAGAGATGGCTCAGTTGTTCAGAGCACTTGATGCTCTTGAAAAAGGCCTAATTTTTCTTCTCAGCATACCCAGGATGGCTCACAGTCATCTATGACTCCAGTTCAAGGTGATCTGATGCCTGTGGTATATAGACATACATGCAGTCAAAATATCAAAATAGACAAATCTAAAATAAACAAATGTTAGAAAAATTTCAAAAGAACTCTTGTATAAGAGCATAAAATCAATGCACATAATGTAGCCTCTTAAATTTTAATCTGGTCTGTGATTACATGCATGGATTCTACAATATACAAAACTTCATATTTTGGTTTCTTTTATTTATTTTTCCTTTCCTGTTCTGTTTAGCACATCTCCTCTTAGTCTCCTCCTCTGCCTTAGGGCATCCGTGTAGTTGAAGTTGTAGCAGAAGGGCCAGTTTTTTTTTTTTCAGATTTTTTTATAAGATATTTTCTTCATTTACATTTCAAATGCTATCCCGAAAGTTCTCTATACCCCGCCCCCTCCCTGCTCCCCTACCCACCCACTCCCANTTCTTGGCCTTGGCGTTCCCCTATACTGGGGCATATAAAGTTTGCAAGACCAAGGGACCTCTCTTCCCAATGATGGCCGAATAGGCCATCTTCTGCTACATATGCAGCTAGAGACAAGAGCTCTGGGGGTACTGGTTAGTTCACATTATTGTTCCTCTTATAGGGTTGCAGACCCCTTCAGTTCCTTGGGTACTTTCTCTAGCTCCTCCATTGGGGGCCCTGTGTTTCATCCAATAGCTGACTGTGAGCATCCACTTGTATATTTGCCAGGCACTGGTATAGCCTCACAGGAGACAGCTATATCAGGGTCCCTTCAGTAAAATCTTGCTGGCATATGCAATAGTGTCTGTGTTTGGTGGCTGATGATGGGATGGATCCCCGAGTGGGGTAGTCTCTGGATGGTCCATCCTTTCATCTTAGCTCCAAACTTTGTCTCTGTAACTCCTTTCATGGGTATTTTGTTCCCTATTCTAAGGAGGAATGAAGTATCCACATATTGGTCTTCCTTTGTCTTGGTTTTCTTGTGTTTTGCAAATTGTATCTTGGGTATTCTAAGTTTCTGGACTAATATCCACTTATCATTGAGAGCATATCTAGTGAAGAAGTGCCAGTTTTTAAACTTGCAGTTGTAGTTCAAGAAAGATGGACCACTGCGTTTTAGAGGAACAAGACTGACCAAGCTACATGGATGAAGCTTTCCTTAGATTGAGAAGAGAAATGATTTTGACTTTATGCTTGGGCATCTATGGCATCACAGAAGAGCCACTCCCCCAAAATGTTAGTGATCTCTAAGTGCATATTGAAATAGTGATTGCAATGGCTCACATCTACAGTTTATATTGATAAGAGACTTGCATGACTATTTAATTTTTCTGTATTCTTATGAATGTCATATAAATGTACAATGAAAGGTGATCATTTCTACCTCTATTTGATCCCTTAAACTCCTCCCATTTGGAGTATTCCCAAAATGTCATTTTCCCAGCTTCATGTCATTTTTGGTAGGCTATTATTTAAGAAAAAGGTTTTAACACATAGAATTGAATTCATATTTATTATATGTTTTATATATTCACACATATGTATATAAGTGTGCATCTAGTGTTTATGTATGTATTAATAATATAGACATATATAAATAGATATTGCATGCACATGCCCATATACATATGCTAACTGTGTATTATATATATGTTGTATTTGTGTATATGCACACATCACACATACTTAACACTCCGGGGTATGCCCTCTGTTGTTGTGAGGACGAGGCTCATGTTTTTTATTTTATTATTTACTTATTTTTTATTGAAAATAGAATTAATCATTTAATATATCATGATTACAGTTTCCTTTCCACCTTGTCCTCCCAGTTCCTTCGTACCTCCCCTCCCATCCCAATCTACTCTCTTTCTGTCTCTCATTAGAAAAAAATATGCTTCTAAAGGATAAAAATATAATGATAGAACTAAAACTAACACATGGAAATTGGTCAAAACAAACAAACAGAAGAAAAGAGAGCAAGAAAAGGCACGAGAATCAGAGACCCACTAGTTCTCACACTCAGGAATCTCATCAAAACACTAACCTGGAAACCATAACATATTTGCAGAGGACCTGGTGCAGACTCATGCAGGCCCTGCATTTGATGCCTTAGTCTTTGTAAGTTCATATGAGCATAGATCATGTTGCTCTAGAGGGCCTTTTTTTTGTGATGTGTTTCCCTCCCCTTCTATTGCATTCCCTGAGCTCAGAGGTATGGGATTTGATGGAGACATCTCTCTCTGTCTCTCTGTCTCTGTCTCTCTGTCTGTCTGTCTCTCCTCTCTGTCTGTCTCTCCTCTCTCTCTCTCTGTCTCTCTCTCTCTCCCTGTTTCTCTCTGTGTGTGTTTCTCTCTCTGTGTGTGTTTCTCTCTGTGTATGTTTCTCTCTGTGTGTTTCTCTCTCTCTCTGTCTCTCTCTCTGTCTCTCTGTCTCTCTCTCTCTCTCTGTCTCCTCTCTCCTCTCTCTCTCTCTCTCTCTCTCTCTCTCTCTCTCTCCCCCCTCTGTGTTTCTCTGTGTGTGTTTCTCTCTGTGCATGTTTCTCTCTGGTTGTGTTTCTCTCTCTCTCTTTCTCTCTCGTCTAGCAGTGGGTCTTCTTTGTATTTGTTCCCATCTACTATAGAAGGCAGCTTCTTTTATGATGACTGAGAAAGGCACTGACTTATGCGTATAGGAGGATATCATTAGGAATGATTTTATTGCTCTCTTGATTTGTTTGTGCTTTAGAATGGTAGTATTTGGTTTACCCTAGGTCCCTGGGCTATCCAGTCTTAGGTTCTTGGTTATCCACGTAGTCTTGGGTATAGCTTCCATCTCATGGAGTGGGTCTTAAGAAAATCAGATATTCGTTGGTTTCTCCTCCAAGCTTTGTTCTACCATTGCCCAAGGCAGGGCAATAGTGTAGAACAGAAGTTTCATTGCAGACTTATTGTTTATGTTTCTCTTTAGATTTATATATTGTGCAGAGTACCTATATGGACCAAAGGCACTAGAATATATGTGTGAAAGCTTTATGTAGGCATCAGCTTAATTTCTCTGTGTTCAATGAGTTCTATAGGTGTTGTCTTCTGCAGTGGGAACTTGCTGTCCGTTTGTGGAGAGCAACCTACAGTCTTAGCAACAGCCTGGGTGGTTAAGGGGTTCTCATGAAACCCTTCGGCCAACAACTCAATTAAATGAGAAAAACAGATGACTAATTTCTGAAATTGTGTGATATTGGGCCTGAGAGTGTATCTTGTTGGTAAAGTGTGTATATAATATACACAAAGTATGATGTTCTTATATTTTCTTATTTTCATCACCTCTTGAATATCTGCATATGCCAATACTATGAATTTTAATTCTGTTTAATATATCATATACATGATGTTAAATTTAAAGGTATATTTTAAGTAATCACAAGTTAGGAAGATTATGGCGTCTCAAACTGGATTTGGATGAACACTTCAATTATTCCACTTTTAAATTTTGGTCTGTTTCGAATTCTAAATTAGGAAACTTGAGTTTTCAAATTCCTGGTCCTTAGGCTCACTTCAGCTTGTTAATATTATCTTCAAAATACTTAAACCACCATTCAGAGGCCTGCAAGTTTTACATTTAAGTCTAGGTTGCAATGCATTTTAATCCATTTACATAAGAGAATACTACCCAGCAATGAAACCATGAATTTTGCAGGCAAATGGATAGAAGTAGAAAATATCATCCTGAGATGGTAACCCAGTCCCCAAATGACATTCACAGTATGTACTCACTGATAAGTGAATATTAGCCATAAATTGCAGGATACCCATGATACATCCCACAAACCCAAAGAAATTAAATGAGACAGAAGGCCTAAGTGAGAATGCTTGAATCTCACTTAGAAGGGGGAATAAAATAGTTACTAAGAGTCAGGTAGAGGGAAGGGACTTGGGAGGAGAGGGAAGCAACCAAGGAACAGGGATCAGGATCAGGTATGGGGACAGACAGGAAAGAGTCCCATAAGGCCAGGAGAATGAATGGAAATATGCAGCTGCTGTAGGTTGAAGATGAGGAAAATCTCTTGGAATTCCCAGAGACTAGGGATGAGGGAGACTCCCAGGAGTCCTTAATCAGGTGACCTTAATCAAGTTGAATTGCCAACAACGGGTCATGGAACCCAAAGAGGTCACCTCCTGCAGCCAGATAGGACCCCCAGTGGAAGAATAAGGACAGCAACCCACGTACAAAACTGTTGACCCAAAATTTGTCTTGTTTAAATGAAATGCAAGGACAAAGATGGAGCAGAGACTGAAGGAATGGCCAACCAGTAACTGACCTAATTTTAGACCCATCCCATGGGCAAGCATCAATCCCTGACACGATTTATGATACTCTTATATTTACAGACAGGAGCCTAGCATAACTGTCCTCTGAGAGGCTCTATCCAGCATTCAATGGAAATAGATGCAGATATCCACAGCCAAACATTAAATGGAGGTCAGGGAGTCTTGTGGAAGACTTAGGGGAGAAATTGAAGCCCCTGAATGGGATAGAAACTATGCAGGAAGACCAACAATGTCAACTAACATGGATCCCTGGAAGTTCTCAGAGACTGAGCCACTAACCAAATCTAGACCCTGCCACATATATAGCAGATGTGTGGCTCAGTTTCCATGTGAGTCCCCCAACAATTGGAGTGTGTGTGTGTGTGTGTGTGTGTGTGTGTGTGTGTGTGTGTGCTGTCTTTAAAGCTGTTGCCTGAGTTGTATCCATTCCCTCAGCAGGGCTGCCTTGTCTAGCCTCAGTGGTAGTGGATGAGTTTAATCTGGCGGGAATTGATACACCAGAGTTGGGAGAATACCCATTGGGGCCCCACTCTCTCATAGGAGAAGGGGAGAGGGTGGAGGAGGGCTGGGAAGGCAGACTTTGAGGGGGCAGCATTTGGGATATAAACAAATAAATAAAAGTAAACAAAAAGAAAAGAAAAAAAAGAAATAGCACTCTATGTTTTCCATTGCTACATCACAGCATGGATCACTAATGAAAGTCTTGGTATTGCTGCCATTAAAGACAATGCAGGCTCACTTCATTAGAACAGTCTTAGAATTTCCTATAACTCCCCACCAGGGAGACAGATCTTTTAGTTTCCTCTAGAAGCATACTCTCACTGTTTTTCTTATAATAGGAACTTGTACACAATTATCTGTCATCTACTTATGTTAATTATAATTATAAGGATTATAGTATAGAAGAGTATTAGAGTTCATTTTTTTGTCCTTAAATTTAACCCTTTTACCAATAAAGACACAGTAGATTGGGGAAAACCTTTACTAATTAGCTAATATGCAAAGTCTATTTCCTCTCATCGGTGTAATATCGTGAATTTAGATTTTGCCAAGATCTTGAGGGAAAGCCTTCTTCCTTGTACTTTCATTGCCAGCATGTTAATTACCCATGAAAAATATTTTATCACAGTTTTTTTTAGCAGCTATTGGATAATATAAAATGTCTGCAAATAATTTAATTGCGATTGATATTTTGCAGCATTGTTCTTTCACAGACTCTGGACTGGCCTTGTGATTTTCTTTAGCCAATCAGACTTTGTGAACATGACTCAAAGATGTAACTAATCATTTGTGTACTGGGGCCTGCTCTTGCTGAGTAACCCTACAATAGTGATCCCAGGTTAGTCTGATGCATGGCAAAAAGCCAAGCCAAGGCATCCTTATCATCATGGCTGTTATTCAGTCAACTGCTAAGCATGGGGGTAAGTTCATTTACCAGGGATATCTAACCTTATAATACTAAAATACGAGATTTTCATCTACAAACATGTTGAGCTGCATTCACAGCTATCCTACAATGTATGAAGTCTTCAGGCCACAGGCTGGCCATGGCTGTTAGACAATTCTACTTCAGCCAAGTTTGTGTAAATGAAACAGAATCATCATGCTGGCTAACTGAATAGTAAGAAATGGAAACTTTATATTCTAAAATGTTTGTTGTTGTTTTAAATCACTTACTTTGGGAATGATTTATTATATTTCAAAATCCATCCAATACAACCTAAGTTTAAAAGCAGTGTTGCAGAAAAAAATGCTTTTTTTTCCAGTAACTTCAATGCCATGAGCAAAAAGAAAGATAAAAGAATTGGTTCGTGTTGTAGGAGATTAAAGAGAGAAGAAAATGAAGTATAAATGCTGTCTTGGATTGGATCTTAGACTGAAGCAGGAGACTTCTTCAGAGGACATTGTTCAAATAATTGACAAAATTGTAATCTTCATTTTAGGGTTGGTGAAAGTATTATGGTATTATAAGGGAAAATATTCTCTTCTTAGAAGATATGCACCAAGGGCTGGGGAAACAAATGTTTGTTGTAAAAATGGGTGCCTGGAACCTAACTGTTGGATGATGTAGTAGTATGTTTCTAGTTTTGCTGCTTTAAAGATGATAGAGGTAGAATCGCTGGAGAAACTTGGCTAGCTAGCTAAATAGCCATGTTGGTGAGCTCTGTGTTCATGTTAGATATCCCAGTTCAATGAGCAAGTTTGAATTAATAAAGCAGCTTTTCTCAATCTGTGGGTAATGACACCTTTGGAGGTAAAATATATCCTTTCACAGAGGTTGTCTGAGATCATCAAAATACACATATGTTTATATTATGATTCATAATAGTAGCAAAATTATAGGTATGAAGCAGCAATGAAAAGGATTTCATGGTTGGGGGTCACTACATGAGGAACTGTCTTGAATGTTCACAGTATTGGAGAGGTTGAGAACCACTGCACTAGAGGAAGATTCCTGATATCAACCTTGGAACTCTACATACTCATGCACACACCCACATCCACACCCACACAATACACACATATACACATACATACCTACACAGATGCACACACAAACACACACGTTCCAAAACAAATTGTGCACATTCTATATACATAAAAATAAAATATTGATCTTTGCTCTGGTGCACTGCTGGGGAGAGGGCAGATTGGAGAGGTGTCACCACTTCTGGGAAGGATCCCATTTCTGGCTCCAGTCACCTGGTACCTTTCCTGCCCAAGGAGGGGTGTCTGCCCGGGAGGAGTCTCAACGCCTGAGCCAGAAGGTGAGCCATCTTTGCTCCGGTGCACTGCCGGGAGAGGGTGGATTGGAGAGGCGTCACAGCTTCTGGGAAGGATCCTGTTTCTGGCTCCAGTCACCCAGCACCTTTCCTTCTGGGAAGGATCCCATTTCTGGTTCCAGTCACCCGGCACTTTTCCTGCCCAAGGAGGTGTGTCCAACCGGGAGGATTCTTAAGGACTGAGCCAGAAGGTGAGCCATCTTTGCTCCAGTGCACTGCCGGGGAGAGGGCGGCCTGGAGAAGTGATGCAGCTTCTGGGCTTCAGTCTGCGCTGGCAAGAGTGTGGACCACAGAAGCTACACAGCTTCAGGACAGACAGAAGCAACCTAACTTCTGGGACAGATTCTATTTCAGGCTCCAGAAATTTGGGCACCTTCCTCTCCAGAGGAAAGGTGGCCACCTGTGAGGGTTCTGTCTGACAGAGCAGGTGAGAGTCATATTGCATCCAGGGTCCCTCAGTGGCTACACTGTGCAGGTGAGTGAATAATCTGCAGAGGCAACTCATCTTCTGGGACAGGCCCTGTTTTGGGCCTACATCTTCAGCAAGGAGGCAGATCTGAAC
>NC_034613.1:143138460-143148590 GCF_900095145.1 Mus pahari
AGTACCCCCTGGGTTTGTGTTTCTAGCTGCATTTGTAGCAGAAGATGACCTAATCGGCCATCAGTGGGAATAGAGGCTCATTGGTCTTCCAAGCTCCATATGACCTAGCACAAGGCAAGGCCTGGGCCAAGTAGTGGGAGTGGGTGGGTAGGGGAACAGAGGTGGGGGGAGGGGTATGGGAAACTTTCGGGATAGCATTTGAAATGTAAATAAAGAAAATAATAATGATAAAAAAAAAAAAGAAAAAAAAAGTTTCAGATGTCAGCTTCACCAATAGATTATAATACATGGAAGAGAGACACTCAAGTGTTGAAGACAAGTTAGAAGACACGGATAGCTCATTCAAAGAAAAGGCTAAATAGGAAAGTGTGTGGATGGTTTAAACTGGTTCAAAGTTACAAATAAATGTTTTAAATATGGAGTAAACGTGTGTTAACTATGACAGTGTCTTCATAACCATCTAAATACTTATTTCATGCAAGAAAGGGGGCAGCACATGCATTATGAGGAGAGGACCTACTCATCATATTGGTTGTAGGCAACCTCAGGTTTTCTAACCACTATATTTTAAGGTAGGGAAACTAGAGGCAGTTTGTTACTACAGGGGAAGCATTTCCCAGGATGAGAATGAGTAGTGATTAGGGAAAAGGTACCTTCTCAACTGTGTCTAACTACCATCAACCAGAATGGTTAATGCTATAGAGAGCCAGACTGGGATTGGGATATTTGGGTCTTAGATTTTGCTGGGAGAAGGTTTATAAACTATTGATCTTGGGTAGTTAAGTTTTTCAGATCACAGATGCCTCATGCCAAAAATGTGAAGATTGTACTAGAGCCATGGATCCCTGCTCTGGCTGCTGGAGATTTTTTGCAAATATGCTCCTTTGTGCCTTTCCTTATGTTCCCTGCAAGACCAGTTGGATAAGATCCTCTGGGAGTCAGAATTTAGGACCTGCAGGTTTTATCCAGTGGTTCCAATGGAAAAGGTTTGAAATCACTGGCTTTCGTGAATTCTAATGTCTGACTCTAAAATGTACAGCGAATTGTATATTAGTAAATCTAACATTAATTTTCAAATGGAAGCAACCCTTCACCATATGTTCGTCTCTAATCTGCCCAAGCTTATTGGGCTTTTCTTTTTTCCCTGATTACAGAATTTCATAAATTTCTATTCTCCCTTTTAGGACCATTTGGAAATTCATAAGTATACATATATCACTGTTTGAGTGAGATAATATTTAAGTTCCTGAGTTCTGAAAAAAAAATAGGAGTAATCAGCTAGTTACCTGGTTTTAGCACACAAAACAAAAAAGGCTTAAAGATGCACATCCATGTTTCTTTTCAGTTTGGCTCATTCATAGAATTTCTCTAGCCTTTCCACTCACACTGTGAATGGACAGCTAAAGAGATGAACTCATTCAGTTAAGTACCAGAGGTAGAATAGATGGATACCCAGTTTGAATAGCATTATTTTATACATTGTCATGCAAACTGTGGGCACTTATTAGAAACTTGGTGAATAATGAGGGAGATGGAATTTTAAGAGGGTTCCCCTATACTTGGAAGCTATTTCTTCATTCATTCAACAGTTTTTCTATGATTCTTCTGGGCATAGTTATGGTTAATTAAATCAGTTCTTTAAAATTTGCTGCGACAAAATTTATCTGTTGTAGTGAGGAATTATCTACCCAATTATTGATAAACAGGTGATATGAACACTAGGTTAAGGGTCTTCTTGTTTACTTTTATGATTTGTTCAGTGCTTTTAAAATTAAATAGAGAAGGTTAAGTTTCCCACATCAAAGGATATGGTTTTGAATTTGAAAAGCATAATGGCAATTGATTTGGATATTTGTTGTTGTTGTTACAATAAATGGCTATGGTTCAGAATAAAATGTTTTGGCAGTATGGTAAGATTCCTATATAGTGGAAAATGGAGAAGAGTCTTTTACTGAGTCAGGGGTAAACCGAAGCTGAAATAAAAAATCAATTTGTATACATGGCTTGTAAATATGCCAAGCCTCCCAGTTAGGGAGGAATATTTGACACCACTTCCTTTTTTTTTTTTTTTAATTATCTGGGAACTGTTAACCATTTCTGCCAACCCATCATCTTCAATCACTGAGCTTCAAACACTAAACACCTCTAGCTTCCCTGTTTCATTTTGTGCTGATTAGTAACATTTCTACAGAAACTGACTCATCTGGTGGATGGATCAATGCATTCATTTGTATCTCCTGCATTGATAGTATCTCCAATTGGTCTGTTGTAGAAACTACTGCTTTGGCACTGAAAATCATTCGAGATTTATTGTTACTATTATTTATTTTGTGATTCTGTTTACATGCCATTAAATGTGCTCGTTTTTGCACTGGCAATAAATTGAATCTGAAGCTGTCCAGAATTACAGCTCAGTGAACTTGTTATAAGAAAATAATTTCAATATAATTAAAGAATATGGCACTTAAGAAAAAAATACTGTAGTGCACCCCATGTCTCAGACTTTTATGCCCTTGAAAGTAAAAATGGAGGCTTTCTAAATGCTAGGGTAGGGGGAGTATCTTTCCTTTACCTTCCACACCCAGATTCTTTGATTGGATCTAGTGTCCTTTCTGCTATAATTGGAAATTGCTCAGTTGGAACTCGAGACTAGTTGCCTCAATCAACACAAGGACATAATGGAGTCTCTAGCACTCCTTAGGAAATTGTGTGAACCCAACCACAATGAATTTTCAGTGACAAAATCCTCTAAAAATGATGGCTAGATAATGTTTAGCTTAATTATAAGTCTGGGTATTTTTATTGCCTTAAGAGATCTTTTTTTTTCAATTTGGATGGAACATCAGTTCCTTCCTCTATATTGTAAGTTCCTATGAATTAATACATATGCTTAATAGATGAATATAATTTATTGATTATGACTACATATTATGTACTTACATATGTAGTCAGCCTCATTGGGAAACCAACCTTGTAAACCACAGGAGAAATTGAGGCAAAGAGATGTTACATGGTTTTGAAGTGCTATATTATTAATAAATGGTAAAGCTGAGATTCAAGGCCAAGCTGGTTTGAATGCACACTGTATAATTTGGAAGACACTAGAAGTCTTTGACTTTCATAAACTTTTATCTATATCAAGCCCCAAGTGATTTACTTTCACAATTATGGATGATGAGTCTGATTCAGATTGTCAAAAAAGTTGAAATTAATAATACAGTTATCATTATTCCTTGTTATTTAATGACAGGTGATAAAATAAATCATTTTCAGCCTTTTGTGCAGATTGTGAAAGATAAGTTTTCTACAGGAATCTAATACCCATGGGTCATTTATTTTTCCAAGGGAGAATATTGATATAATTGCTTTAAACGATTTACAATCTTACTTTGTGACCCAGGATGGTCTTTAACGTCAGAGTCTCCTGACTCAGTCTACCAAGTGTTGAAATTATATACCTGCCTCACTATGCCCTCCTATTATTGATTTTTGAAGAAGAGATTTCTGAGTTTCATTTATAAACTATATTTCATTCATTTATTTATATTTTCACCAGTATTTATTGAGCTTTTATTATGTGCAAGGCAAATGGTAAGAAGAGGGCAGTAAATAAGAGGACAGAATTCTTTGCTTTTTCTTAATTCTTGTATTATACTGGGGAAAACAGCAGCTAACCAAAACTATATTCATAGATGTATATAACACATACCTATACACATGTAAAAATCCACCTGAACATTTCTAAAGTGGAATTCAAATGGTCAAGATCAACTTCCAAGGGCACATCTACAACCTATAGATTGGGAAAAAATCCGCACTAACCCCACATCCGATAACTAAGCCAAAACATAAAGAATTCAATAAACTAACCTCCAAAATAATGGAACAACTCGAACAAAAATTGAGATAAAAGAATTAAACTTAGAATTTACAACAGAGGAATCTTGAATGGCCAAGAAGCACTTAAAGAAATGTTCAAAGTTCTTAGTGATCAGGGAAATTCAAGTCAAAACTACCATGAGATTCTACCTTACACCAATCAGAGTGGCTAAGATTAAAAAAAAAAAAAAAACAAAACCACAACAACAACAAAACCCCCTCAGGTGACAACAGCACATGCTGCCAAGGATGTGGAGAAAGAGGAGCATTCCTCCACTGCTGGTGGGATTACAAGCTGCTACAACCACTCTGGAAATCAATCTGGACGTTCTTCAGAAAATTGGAAATAGATCTACCTGAAGACCCAGCTATACCACTCTTAGGCATATACCCCAAAGTTGCCCCACCATGCCACAGGGGCCGTTGATGCACTATGTTCATATAGCCTTAATTGTAATAGCCAGAAGCTGGAAACACCCAGATGTCCCACAACAGAAGAATGGACACAGAAAATGTGGTTCATTTATGTAATGGAATACTACTCAGCTATTAAGAAAGAGGACAACATGAGTTTTGCAGACAAATGGATGGAACTAGATAATATCACCCTGATACTGAGTAAAGTAACTCAGACTCCAAAGTACATGCATGGTTATGTACTCAGTAATAAGTGGATATTAGCCAACAAAAGTACAGAATACCCAGGATACAATCCACAGAACTCAAGAAGGTTAACAACCTGAAGGGCCAATGTGAGAATGCTTCAATCCCCCTTGGAAGGGAGAAGAAAGCACTCACAGGGAGAGGGGAGGGAGAGGGAGAGACAGACCTTGGTGGGAGAGTAGAGGGGAAGGTAAAAGAGAAAGGGAGGGCATGATAAGGTATTAGGAGGGAGAACAGGAATAAAGCCACGGGGGCCAGCAGAAAGAATGGAAACAGGCAACCTTGAGAGATAGGAGGTTGGGGGCACCCTCCAGAATGTACCAAAGACCTGGGAGGTGAGATACTCCCAGGATTCAAAGGGAGGGACCTTAGCTGAAATTCCCAATAGTAGGGAGAGGGAACTTATAGAGCCCACCTCCAGAAGGAAGACAGGACATCAAATAAGGGATGGATGGGGTTGCCATCCCACAGTCAAAAACTCTGACCCAGAATTGTTCCTGTTTAAAAGAAACTGCAGAGACAAAAGTGGAGAAGGTACTGAGAGAAAGGAGGTCTAGTGACAGGCCCAAATTAGAATCCATCTCAAGGGGAGGCTCCAAAGCCTGACACTATTACTGCTGCTATGGGGAGGTTACAGTCAGGAGCCTAGAATGACTGCCCTCTGCAAGGCCCAAGAAGCAGCTGACCTAGACAGACTTAGATACTTTCACCCAATCAATGGACTGATGTCGGGGACCCCTGTGGTTGAATTAGGGAAAGGCTGGAAGAAGATGTGGAGGGCGACCTCATAGAAAGACCATCAATCTCAACTAACCTAAACCCCCGGGATCTCTCAGGCACTGAGTCACCAACCGGGCAGCATAATCTATCTAGTCTGAGGTCCTCTGACACATCTACAGCAGAGGACTGCCTGGTTTGACCTCAGTGAGAGCAGGCACACCTAACCCTTGAGAGACTGGAGACCTCAGGGAGTTGGGAGGTTTGGAGGATTGAGGTCAGGGGGGATAGGGTGGGATGGTGACATCCTCTAGGAGACAGGGGAAAGGAAGAATGGAATGAGGAACTGTCTGAGGACAGACAGGGAGGGGGATAAAGTCTGGACTGTAGGAAAAAGATTAATGTTGATGTTGATGATAATGATAATAATAATAATAATAATAATAATAATAATAATAAGCAAATCACTAGATGGATGATACTGCCAGTCAGTGAGAAAGAAGACAGTAAAAGAAGATAATTATGTACTGAGGAAAAATATGATTGAGAAGGAAATGTTTAGGGCCAACTCAGCTGGAGGCATATACTTGGTTACATGTTAATTCATGACTGCCCATCTTCCTACATAAACTATTTTCAAGACAGACATTCTAAAGATGACTTACGGTAAATGTCAACTTTTAACTAAAACAGTTAAAGTTGAAGATTTACATATTCTTTCATGTTTTGCTTATATTTCTTTCTTTTAGCTAGAACAACTCTTGCAAATGTTCATGAATTCAAAATAAATCCATTGTGGTGCTAAAGATCACTTGATGTTTAGTTGAACATTATAATACTTTATAAGGTAGCTGACCCTTAAATCCTTTGGGTGCAATCCCATAAACTTATCCTGGAGATCCCTCCACTGGTCATGGGAGTCTACATATCTTCCTAAATGGGCATTTGACTTGCTTCTAAGCAACAGAATGTGATTAAATTGACACTAAATAATTTCAGAAGCTTGGTCAGAATAAGCACTGGCATTTCATTCTGACTTGCTAGAATGCATACCTAGATCTTTTAGTCTCTATGTCTGTTGTCTATCTGCTTTGAGACAATTAGAGTATATTAAAAAATAATGAGCCCATGTGAAGAGATCAAGCTCTGACACTAGGTGAGAAGAGAAAGGCATCTTTCCAGCCCCTAGGGGCTTCAGCTCCTTTTACCATCTAACTGCACCTAGTCACATACTAGGCTGAAATGGCTACTGTGAGAAACAAAGAGCTAAATATAGTTATTTGAAGTCATTAAGATTTGGGGTGATTTATCATATAGTAATAAATAGCCATGTACATAATCAATAGGGGCTCAAGGAGATGGTTGGAATAACAGAAGGGGAAGGAAGTACTTACTGTTGCAATCTAGGGAAAGGTGAACAGTTCGCTCACTATATCCTGTGCTAGCATGAAAATGGAAAATACATATCTAGCTAATGAGATTTCCAGATGAAGTAGTGTGGGTATTTAATGTACAGCTAGAAGTTAGAAGATATATAAAGGATATCAAGTGGGTCTGTAAGATCTCTGTATTAAAATTCAAGAAGTATCTAGACAAGTGCCTTATGACTTCATTTCAACTGACAGCAAGACTTACTAGAACATACTAGAGTATGCCTGGATGACTCTGTCCTTCAAACACCAAACTTCTGAGAACACTGAGGGTTTTTGCCACAGTAGCCTTATATAAAAGGAACCTATGGTCAAGAAAATAAGCGTTTTTTCTATTTTTGAGTTATTGTCTCAGTAAATAATCCAGTTTCCACAAACTCACAATCCTCTTGCCCAGTCGCTGCTGTGCATGGCATACAGGTGAGCACCACCATGCCTGCTCAAAAAAGGCTAGCTTTAATTGACAAATAATAACACACCCAGGATCTTAGGACAACAGGATACTAGGATAACAGGAGCTGGGTCACACTAGTATTTGAGTGTCTCAGAGGAGCTTGACTGCCAAGAACTCAGACACAACCTGAATCTCAGGTTAACAGGAGCCCACAATCAAAGAATTTCAGAGAAATCTGGACTCTGAGAAGTCCTGAATCAACTGGGATTATAGGAAGGACAGGCTCCAATCAGATATATTGAGGGCAGCAAGCACTAGAGATAATCAGATGGCAGGAGGCAAGCATAAGAACAGAAGCAAAGAAACCAAGGTTACTTGGAATCATCAAAACCAAACTCTCCCACCATAGCAAGTACTGGATACACCATCACACCAGAAAAGCAAGACATGGATCTAAAGTCATTTCTCATGATGATGATGGAGGACATTAAGAAGGAAATACTGGAAATCAAAGGTAAACAGGTAGAAGACTTTAAAGTGGAAACACAAATATCCCTTAGAGAGTTACAGGAAAACGCTATCAAAAAGGAGATGTAATTGAACAAAACCATCCAGGATCTAAAAATGGAAGTAGAAACAATAAAGAAAACCCAAATGGAGAAAACTCTGGAGACAGAAACCCTAGGAAAGAAATCAGGAACCATAGATGCGAGCACCAGCAACAGAATACAAGAGTTGGAAGAGAGAATCTCAGGTGTAGAAGATTCCATAGAGAACATGGATACAACCATCAAAGAAAATGCAAAATGCAAAAAGATCCTAACTCAAAACATCCAGGAAATACAGGACACAATGAGAAGACCAAATCTACGGATAATGGGAGTAGATGAGAATGAAGATTATCAACTTAAAGGGCCAGCAAATATCTTCAAAAAAATTATAGAAGAAAACTTCCCATACCTAAAGAAAGAGATGCCCATGAACATCAAGAAGCCTACAGAACTCCAAATAGACTGGACCAGAAAAGAAATTCCTTCCAGCACATAATAATCAGAACAACAAATGCACTAAGTAAAGACAGAATATTAAAAGCAGTAAGAGAAAAAGGTCAAGTAACATACAAAGGCAGGCCTATTAGAATTATTCCAGACTTCTCACCAGAGACTATGAAAGCCAGAAGATCCTAGACAGATGTTATACAGACCCTAATAGAATATAAATGCCAGCCCAGGCTACTATACCCAGCTAAACTCTCAATTACCATAGATGGAGAAACCAAAGTATTCCATGACAAAACCAAATTCATACAATATCTTTCCACAAATCCAGCCCTTCAAAGGATAATAACAGGAAAACACCAATACAAGAATGGAAACCATGCCCTAGATAAAGCAAGAAAGTAATACTTCAAGAAACCTAAAAGAAGACAGCCACAAGAACATGATGCCAACTCTAACAACAAAAATGACAGGAAGCAACAATTACTTTTCCTTAATATCTCTTAATATCAATGGACTCAATTCCCCAATAAAGAGGCATAGACTAACAGACTGGCTACACAAACAGGACCCAACATTTTGTTGCTTACAGGAAACTTGTCTCAGGGAAAAAGACAGACACTACCTCAGAGTAAAAGGCTGGAAAATATATTTTCCAAGCAAACAGTCGGAAGAAACAAGCTGGAGTAGCCATTCTAATATCGAATGAACTCAACTTCCAACCCAAAGTTATCAAAAAAGACAAGGAGGGGCACTTCATACTCATCAAAGGTAAAATCTACCAAGAGGAACTCTCTATCCTGAATATGTATGCTCCAAATGCAAGGGGAGCCACATTCCTTAAAGAAACTTTAGTAAGGCTTAAAGCACACATTGCTCCTCACTCAATAATAGTGGGAGACTTCAGCACCCCACTCTCATCAATGGACAGATCCTGGAAACAGAAACTAAACAGAGACACAGTGAAACTAACAAAAGTTATGAAACAAATAGTTTTAACAGATATCTACCGAACATTTTATCCTAAAACCAAAGGATACAACTTCTTTTCAGCACCTCATGGTACCTTCTCCAAAATTGACCATATAATTGGTCACAAAACAGGTCTCAACAGATACAAAAATATTGAAATTGTCCCATGCATCCTATCAGACCACCACGGTCTAAGGCTGATCTTCAATAACAACATAAATAATATAAATCCAGCATTCACTTGGAAAATGAACAACACTCTCCTGAATGATACCTTGGTCAAGGAAGAAATAAAGAAAGAAATTAAAGCTTCTGTAAGGCAAAAGACACTGTCAATAAGACAAAAAGGCCACCAACAGATTGGGAAAGGATCTTTACCAATGCTAAATCAGATAGGGCACTAATATCCAATATATATTAAAAAATCAAGAAGACAGACACCAGAAAGCCAAATAACCCCATTAAAAAATGGGGCATATATCTTAGCAATAAATTCTCAACTGAGGAATATCGAATGGCTGAGAAACACCTCAAAAAATGTTCAACATCCTTAATCATCAGGGAAATGCAAATCCAAACAACCTTGAGATTCCACCTTACACCAGTCAGAATGGCTAAGATCAATAATTCAGGTGACAGCAGATTCTAGGGAGGATGTGGACAAATAGGAACACTCCTCCATTGTTTGTGAGATTGCAAGCTTGTAAAACCACTCTGGAAATCAGTCTGGAGGTTTCTCAGAAAATTGGACATAGTACTACCAGAGGATCCAGCAATACCTCTCCTGGGCAGATGTTCCAACTGGTAATAAGAACACATGCTCCACTATGTTCATAGTAGAACATATTATTATAATATATTATTATTATTAATATTAATATTAATATATTAATATTATATATAATATTAATATATAATATTAATATATTAATATTAATATATATTATTATTTATAATAGCCAGAAGCTGGAAAGAACTGAGATGTCCCTCAACAGAGGAATGGATACAGAAAATGTGGTACATTTACACAATGGAATACTACTCAGCTATTAAAAACAATGAATTTATGAAATTCTT
>NC_034613.1:143149050-143171216 GCF_900095145.1 Mus pahari
CTGCAACCCTATAGGTGGAACAATATGAACTAACCAGCACCCTCAGAGCTCGTGTCTCTAGCTGCATATGTAGCAGAAGATGGTCTAGTCAGCCATCAATGGGAAGAGAGGCCCCTTGGTCTTGCAAACTTTATATGCCCCAGTACAGGGGAACATCAGGGCCAAGAAGGGGGAGTGTGTGGGTAGGTTAGCATGGGGGGGGAGGGTATAGGAGACTTTGGGGATAGCATTTGAAATGTAAATGAAGTAAATACCTAATAAAAATGAAAAAAGAAATATATAACATATTATTTTTAATTTAAGCATGCTGTGCAGTACATCTCTAAAATCCACTCTTGTCAAACGGATACTGGGCTTATCCTGAAGAGATTTTTGGATATGGCTTGTGTGTAATGACGTGAATAATAAATTGATATCCTCAAAGCTCTAAAAGGTAAGGGAGTTCTATCTGCTTGGCTTGAAAGCAACAAAGATGATAGAAAATGAACAGACTTTTTTGAGGCCTTAATCTTCTGTTGGTGGGGAAAATAGTTTAAAAGAGCTACTTAGTTACAAACAAATGTTGTGTCTTAGTAAGAAACACCACTAAAATAACAGAATAAGCCCTCAGAGAACAGAGAGATAAACCAGAGCAAGCATCCCAAGAATGTATTCCTAGTCAGGGACTTGCTAACCTCAGTTTTTCCACATTCTAGAATTCCCACTAATCAATGATTGCTATGTATCATTTAGTTCCCCAATTTTGAATAGAAGTGTAGAAGTACATGTATCTCCATATTGTCTGATGGATATTCTGGGCAGATATTTCAGTTCTCAGGTGACAAGGTTTCATAACAAGTTCTGCTAACAGGGCTTAACCTGAGGTTTCTTTTCTGAGGTAAAGAGCATGATCCTGAGCTTTGAAATGTGTTTTAATTCAATAACCATATTCACTTTCATCAGTGGAGGTTTCTTATACATTGCCAATTAGTTTTTCTTATATAGAAAATAGCACCACTACCAACAACCACAAAAGAGAAACAGCTTTCTTGTTTACTATTCATGTAGATGTGCGTTTCTTTGTTCATTGAGACTAAACGCAAGTATGATCTGTGTGCCTGAGAGAAGTGGATTTTGACAAGAAAGGTATTGGAGAAGAGTTTGTCAAAGATGATTTCTATCCCATCTCCCATACATATGTTTTCTTTGATGGGACATTGAAACTCTTCATGCAGAGTGTTAGGGATCTTTGTTCTCACATACTGAGTTGGGAACACCTGTGACATTCTTCTAACCAAAAGAAAGCAGTAGGATGACACTTTATGAATTCCCCCGAGACAGAGATTCTGCCTGTCCCATGGCTCATCTGTGCTTGGTCTCAGGAGCTAGCATATAAAAAGCTCCGCTTCCCTGCAGCTGCCATGTTAAAAGGAACCTAAGGCGTGTGGTAAAGTCAAATATGGGCACTCTAATTAGCAGTCCCAGTCTCAGAAGCTCCCAATCTAGACACCTGACGTGTGAGTAATAAGTTTACAGATGCCTAACTCCCAGTTGTCAAGTAAGAGACAACCTTTGAGACCTCCAGCTGAGACTTCAGAAATCATAGAGCAGCAAAAATCCATCCTTATCCTGCTCTTTGCAAACTCCCCAGCACAATACTATGTCAGTTGTTTGTGTCATTGAGTATGAAGAGATTTATAACAGTAAGTTACTGTAATGGACTGTTTGGGTCATTGGTATACCAATTTTTCAGTTTTAATGGCTAGTACTTAGTCTTAGCATAAAATAAAATTAGAAACATTATGAAAATATAGACATGAGTGTGTCCCTGAGTAAATGCTGTTTTTTTTTTCAGATTTAAATGTTGGTTGTCCAGTGCCAAATGATCAGCCCTAAAAATACACATATAAGTAATATTATATAGATTGAGGTTATATTTAGGAATATATATGTATATACATATATGTATGCAAAAACAATTAGTGGGAAAAGAGGCCATAAATTTGAAGGAGAGTGGGAAGGGGTATATGGGAGGTTTTGGAAGGAAGAAAGAGAAGGAAGAAATGTTATAATCTCAAAATTAAAATAAAATAAAATATCAAAACATCCAAAATAGACATAAAAATGCCAATCTCTAGGGTTGTATAGGTGGATCAGCAGTTAAAAATGCTTACTGCTCTTGTAGATGACACAGCATCAGTTCCTAGTACCAGCCCTATCAGGTGGCTTACAACTGTAACTCCAGTTCCAGGGAATCTAATGTTCTGTAGCCTCTGAGGACACCTGCATGCATGTGGTACACATAATCTCTCTGTCTCTCTCTGTCACCATCTCTGTCTCTGTCTCTGTGTCTCTCTCACACAAATACATACACAGTCATAAAAATCATAAACAAATCTTTTTTGAAATGTCATTCTAAATACAGCATTGATGAAAATTGTTCTGTAAGCCATGGCCGATAATCTGGCCTTTTGGAGATGAGCTGCCTGTATCTTTCCTTAGCTATCTGAGGTTCAGCATCATTACCTTGGGCTCCAATGTTAACCACATTAGAGGAATCATACTACTGAAGAACTAATGCCTTTTGGATAGAGAATGTTAACTCCTGCTCAAAAAGTATACTTCTTGCTTCACCTCTATAATGGTGCCACAGAAGAAGCAATGTCATAACCTGGTGATATTTTCAAGGTAATAATTTCCAAGAATCACATTTTACTTATCAGCCAATCTCTATTATGAAATAAAGTACAAGTGTGTTTCTTTGTGAAGTACATATCTGAGCTGCACAAAAGATATAATTTTGTGTGTAATCTTTTTGACATTGGATTCAGAACTGGGTTTCTAATATGTACTTAATAAATCCTTGGTAAGCCCTTGTTGATTGCCTGGTAGATTCTTTTTTTTTTAACATTGTAGATGGAGTTTCCATTTGCCACTAAACCCTAGTCCACGTAATTCCAGATTTGACCCACATAAAGTGCTTTACACTCAACCCTTTCTACAACATTTATGGTCCATATAATTAGACATGATCACAGTTTAAATATTCTAGTAGGAAATACTCTAAACTACAAAGGAAAATATGTACACATAAATATTAAGGCAGATTTATAGATTATAAAGATTGTAAAAGAATATAAACAGAAGTGACTGACTGCTCTTTAAATACTTTAGACATCCCAATATAAAATTATCAGTAACAAGCAAAACTTGGCATGACAATATCTATAAAAATTAAGACCATGTCATGAGATCAATATTCATTTTTTGTTTACTTTGTTCAGTAAAGAAACTGTCAAATTTACAAAAAAGAGAGAAATTGAAGTATCTCTTAGGTATGACTGACCACTTCTTTTACCTTGATCTACTAAAACTTTTATTGTTCCCCCAACTTCCCCTTGGAGGATGCTGCAACCTTCCATTCTACTTATCAATGTTTAAGAAAGAAACTCTTAGAGTAAGCACTGAAAACCCAATCATAAATAATAACCACTTTAAAACATTGATTATCTTTTGTAATATGAAGATTTACAGATTTCTAAATAGAGTATGAGAGATTATTGATAAACAAAGCCAAAGATATGGGTATTCAGGTAAGCGTTAATTATCCAAAGCGTATGGTACTAACACTAATTTATGCAAGCCTATATGTAAATCATCAATGATATACTCTTGCCCCTAATGTAACTCTGGGGGCCAGTTTGGGTTTTAATACTTATTTTCCTTTTTCTTATTTATCTTTTTCTTATTCATACTAAAGAACAGGTAGTAAAGAGCTCTAGATTCTGATAGCTGATTTCTACAATTGTCATCATTCAGCAGAAGGTGAATTTCTGGGATTGTACCCAAGTCACTTCTCTAACAGTACTCCTTAGGACATTTCCTGGATCCAAATAGTCAGTTATTTTGTTGAGAATGAGACTTTTGATTCTGAAAAGTTGCCCTTTGTGGAGGAAGAGAGGGAGATAGCAATTGTCTGCCCTGTGACGTTTTCTCTTCATCTAATGCAGTCCTTTCTAAACTGTCAATTGTTCTCTCAAAGAACCCCTAACACTTCCTTTCTTACTGGACATTACAGAAAGTAGAGGAACACCTCAGGGGAAATTGAAATCTTTTCTACTTCAGAGCTTTGAGTTTGTAATTGGGGAAGACTTGATAAAACACATCACTGTCACTCAAGAACCAAGTTACGTGTTATCAGTGCTTAGTTGTCACAATGGTAAGCTAATGGTCACCTAAGTTCTATGAACATTTGATCTGCTCTATTAATAATCTCAGAAGAAAATACACTCTTTGCAAAACAAAATGCATGAGATAGGTATTGCAGAAGATAAAAATATTTTTGCATACGAAGCTATTTTAAACCAAAAGGTTAAAGATAGGAAAATGAAAAGTTGATATGTGCTAGATATTAGCAAATACTTCACTATTAAATAAGTTAGACTTTATCTATTACTATCCACAGTGAAGACTATGGAATATTTATATAATATTAGAGTATTTAAACTCAGAAAGCCATCTATTTGGTTTGGCAAAGAAAAGGAAACCCCTATAAACCTATGATTATTGCCAAACATTTGTTTTAAGTCTTACCATTCTGGTCCAACAGAACATTGACTTTCAAAAAAAATCTCTAAACAAATTAGCACCTTCATGGTGAGGCTGTCTATTATTTAGATGTCACCATGCAAAATCTCTTCTATTGACTATATTATGCATGCTATTTTATGAACTGTATGAAAAAATTCACCAGAATCTCTTACTCATTGCCAATAACAAGGGCAAATATGTGAGCAAGGAAGGGCACAGAGAACTCAGTTGAAAATATTAGCAACATACTGAGTACTTTTGAGTCACTGTGACTAAGTTGTCTGAAGATGCTTTGATGAAGGAAGGATTTACTTTGGCTCATGGTTTCAGAGGATTCAATTTTTCATGGTAAAGATGGCATGAAAACAGCTTACATTATGGCAAACAAGAAACACATACACACACGGGGGAGGAGGAGGAGTGGGGGAGAGAAGAGAAACAAGGAGAGAGGAGAGAGGCGGGAGAGAGAGGAGAGAGAGAGAAAGAGAGAGGAGAGAAGGAAAGAGGGAGAGAGGAGAGAGAGAGAGGGGAGAGAGAGGCAGAGAGACAGAGACAGAGAGAATGTCAGTACTTTTTGGATCTCTCTCTTCCCTCCATTTATTCGATCTGGGACCCATGGGAAAGTACTCTTTATATGCAGAGTGGAGATTTCTTCTAGTTAATCTCCAGAAATTTGCCCCACCACTTCCAGAATTCTAAACCCATTCAAGTTAAAAATGAAGAAGATTATCAATCACAAGCAGGAATCTGTAGAGTGACACAGTTGACTGGGCTTTAAGGTCCTGACCAGTTTATACTGTTCTTATCAAGGAGGAAGGTAAGCTGGTTCCACGCATTTCTAGTTATTTGCTTTGGCTGTGAATGCACAGCGACTTGTGCTCTTGTTGCTCTTCCTTTCCTACTGTGATGGACCATATGTTTAAACTGTGAGCCAAAATAAACCCTTTATACCTTAATTTGCTTTTATAGGGATATTATACCACAGCAGCAATCAAAGAAACCACGACACCAAAGTTACTACAGCCTACTAATGGCAGAAATAAAAGTGTACAGGATTCAACAGGTTAAGCCTCCTACTTACCCAACAAACCCATTGATTTTCTCTTTTGCTTGTGGGTCATCATTAAGTTCACAGTCACTTAACTAAAAATCTATTGAGTTTTGAATTCACATAGTTGTTATTAGGAAATGAGCTTTTTCTTGAATGATGTTTAGTGACATATCTAGCTTCTTTAATCATTAGACTCCAGTAGCAACAATCTTTCCTCATTCAAGACAACCAAATATGGCAACATTTACCAAATATTTTTTAGAAGAGTAAAGCCATCCCCCAAAATGCTTTTGGTCACCTCTTCACATATATGCAAAAGAAAGACTCTAATTTTTAGTCTTCTTTGCACCTGTATGAACTGTGAAACATATCAGGTATCAGGATTTCAATTAAAGTTGAGGAACACAGGGCCCCCAATGGAGGAGCTAGAGAAAGTACCCAAGGAGCTGAAGGGGGCTGCAACCCTGTAGGTGCAACAACAATATGAACTAACCAGTACCCCCTGAGCTTGAGTCTCTAGCTGCATATGTAGCAGAAGATGGCCTAGTCGGCCATCATTGGGAAGAGAGGCCCCTTGGTCTTGTAAACTTTATATGACCCAGCATAGGGGAAGGCCAGGGCCAAGTAGTGAGAGTGGGTGGGTAGGGGAGCAGGGGCGGGGGGGGGGTATAGGGTACTTTCGGGATAGCATTTGAAATGTAAATAAAGAAAATAATAATAAATAAATAAAAGAGTTGAGGTAGAGATCAGTCTCTTATTTTTCCTTTAGCACTACATAAGGGTCTGAATCCCCCATTACAATCTATGAAAATTATCCCAACTATGATTATTAGACTGTATAGTTTTCTGCATGGACCTGCAGCTCAAAAAACCCCTGCTTCCAACAATTACCATTCACAATACTGAATCTAAAAGGAAACTGTTACAATGTTAGTTAAGTCAGGTCTTCTTTGTTAGCTCAATATTCTACAATGACTCTCACTTTATTGATCTGTAATTTTCTCTTTAGCTTTTAGACCTCAACTCTTGTTGTTGTTATGCTAGCCAAGACATCTGCAAATACCCACTGTCAATGTTTAGAAACATGGCAAATAAAGATTTTATTTTATATTTTTTAGACTTTAAGAGCCATCCAGTCTCTGAAGATCAGGTATTTAGAGATTTTGAATGTATATATTTTATTCTACATTTCTATAATATATATATTTCACTCTAGTTTGGGGAACACCCCATCTACAGCACAATATTTTTTAATTAACTGGGTGTGGTTGTTTAATCATTTGGCTTTCTGCTCAGAAACGTATACAGTAAAAAGTGTTTTCACTTAATGTTGTCTGTAGTCTTAGAGAGTAATGGGAAAAAATCAATAATGTAGTTGTGGTGTTTCAATTCCTCCAGAGAGTAGCTATGCCTTGTACATGGAAATGCCTTCCTAGTAGTTTCTGTCAACTTTGCTCAAGAATACTCAAAAGATGCTCTAAATTCAAAGAGGCATGAAGGTGAACATCTTCCATCTGGTCTATGAGCTGTTCAATTATTAACATCATTTGCCATCTGTTCTGGGTACAGTGTGAACACTGAGAATGGAGGGTACAGTTATTCAGGGGATGCTCCTACTACTAAACTAGAAACAGAGTTAGCATTAGCACCAATGGCAAACCACACTGAACACTTGTTGGATGATACTGTTGTTTAAGGTTTTCGAATTACTTTTATGTATCACACTCTTGCCCAAGAATGTTTGCCAAGCATGCTTGTGTACACATGCATATATGTAGAGCTCATGGTGCCATCCTTATTTCAGGATTATGAAATGCTTAACTGCTACCAACCCACCTGTAGATGCTCCTGATGAAGTTCATGAAAACCTATATTCCTATGAATTATACTTTTAAAAAATTGTTATTCCATGCATATATGTGTAGGCATATGCATAGCATCTGAAATTTTAATTGGGGGTGGTGGTATTTGTTGCAAAGCACAGAAACCCAATGTTGCTAGTTTAAAAAAATGGGAAAGTGCTTTTAAGGGATGATTTTAAGAAAGTTATTTTGAGATAATATTCCAAGTCTCCAGGTATGTGGAATTCTATACGATGAGAAGAATACATTCTTTAAATTTTGCTGCTGCCACTAATCAATATGGGAGCTAAGTAAGTAATCTGTGTGCCTCAGTCCCCTTTGTGGTAAAATGAAAAGAACGACTCATTCTTAAAAGAAAATTAAGGTTTTTGAGAGTATACACTGAGATATCTAACTGTAAGGGTATATAGTATACAATAGTTCTTTGTTTATAAAGTTTGCTCAAAATACTTTAGTATGACGTTGATATTGTTGAGAATGTAAGCAGTTAACCCAACTCAGTAACTTACTGAGGTTGTCATCCAATTAGAGTCACTGTTATTCTCTATTATTTCTGCTTTTTTTTATTCCTTTTTACTTATGTATATACTAGCCTGCCCAAACCAGCTTCAATCCTATCAGAACTATTTGAGTCCTTTTATCATTTACTTAGTGTGTCAGGATGTTTTCTGTTTAATATCTCAAAAGACTTTCATTGATATGCCAGTTTATAGACTATTGTCTGTAAATCAGTGGATAAGAAAAGGGAGAGGGTCACAAGATAAGCAACACTTTGAAGGATGAAGGTATGCTTGCAGGCTGCTGAATTCCTGAACACATTTCCTATGAGGAACTGGAGAAGAGATAAGAGTGGATCATATGAGAGTTATTTTCTAGAAAGCAGAGGGTTTTTTAGGGATTTAGATTTAGATTTAGATTAATGGTTTCAAGGGAGCTAATCAAAAATAATTGGTTGACATTAGGAGTAGACAAACTCAAAATGAGGATGAAACATTGAAACTCTACAATTGAATATAGAACATGCCATGTTGAAAGGTCATGAATTCCCGGATACTAGAGATAGGCAAGCATTTAACAATTTGTTGGAGATACCAAATAGTTTATTGGAATATATGACTATGTAGTTTTCATTTGTGGAACATTAACTATAGGTGAAGGTCATTAAAGTCAGAAATCTAAGAGAGGAAGCCATATTGAAGCCATGATGGAAGTCTAGGAAAGACATATTTAACTCAGCTATATACATCTCTTAACTCCCCAAATTTTCTAATCATTCTGATTGAATTTTAATAAACTTGCTCCAATATAATCTACTCCACACAAAAGTTTAGTTGTGCTGTAATTTTGTGAAGAATCTAATATCAAACTTATAAGATATAGGGCATGAAAATTTAAATCTCCTAAATAGCAGCATGAAATCTTTCATTAAATAATAAAAAAGGGATTGAATTAGACATACCTCTAGTGTCTACCAAACCAAATACATAGAAACCTAGAAACAGCAATAGGACCTCCTTAAAACCCATTTCTTTCCTTCTTCTATTGCTCAGCTTCTGCTACAAGTTGCTCAGAGGGACAGAAGTCAATGCTGTTGGTCGTCAAAGCCTGTTTGGTACATTGTTTGTTTCTTCAGGGAGTCAATAAACTAAAGAACTGAGAGCTTGATCGATCAATAAGATCATGTCTATGTTTCGTCTTGCCCTGGGTGCCTTTCTCCTAACTTGGAAGAGATAGGTTAAGACTGCAATCACCAACATATGGCTTGGAAATGACTTAAGGGGTTTTGAGGAACGGGGGAGGGACACCTATGGGCTGTCACTGCTTTGCACACCTGCAGAATATACATGTGAATCCAGGTGCACAAACAGTATCCCACCAACTCTGACCAATGTTCTATCCTTCTGAATTTGCATAATCCTCTTAAGACAGTTTTATTTTTTCCTCAAATAAATAGGGACTGTTTCTAAATCAGCAGTTACTGATGCAGGTGAACACTATAAGCCATCAGAAGGAACTTCCCTGTGGCTTCTCCTAAGGACACTCAAAGCAGCAGAATGAATCCAAAACAATCTACATCTTATTCCCGCTTATTATTTAGTTTTGTAGATCATCTTTGTCCTATCTCTCTTACCCATTACCTGCAACCTTTTTTTTTACACCTACAACTTCTTATATGCACCTCTTTCATATGAAAGGAAAATAGGAAACAATAGATAGACTTAGTTTTTAAACGGAGGATTTGCAGTACATTCCCAAGATCTGCCTTTCTTTCTGGTTCATTACTATGGTTACCAGATTTAAGACTTCAGAAACATAACCTGTCTCTAGGCCCACAGGGAAGATTGATTGCAGTAAACCACAGAAGACGGAGACAGATCACAAGGTGAAAATGTCTCCAGTATCTGGTGATTTAATTGTTAGCCAACCGAGTTCCTGTATAAGCAGATATGCACACAGCCAAGCGGCAAAGAACTTAGGCATTGCCCCTCTTCCTCTCCCAAACTGCTAGTTCAATAGATGTATGTGTAGCCTCGAGAACAGCTCCTGTGGCTCTTGGAAGGAAGACCTGTTTTCACCGAAAATGCTCTGAATGCCTAGGCTGAAGTTGCCTTTCCCTCTCCAGTTGTATGCCCTCTAATAAAGCAAGTGTTGTACCCAGCTGGCATAGCGTCAATACCAAAAGCGCAGGTCACCAACTGAGGAGCCCACTGACTTGTGGACATCAAAGTCCTCAGCTGAGCTTTACAGGATGAAGGGGGCTTAATGAGGTGTGGCAGGTGCAACAGTTGGTACAAGAAACAGTATCCATACCTGCTGTCATAGCAAAGAAGTCCCGAGACTTTCTGGATCTAGCCCTGCTTCCTAAAGGTGTTTGAGGAGGTTTAAGAAAGAGAAGCCCCAGTGAGCTTGTTTACTTGCCTCTCAAAACATATTTGCTGTGTGATACCTCATGATTGTACTTTTGTGGTATCCAAAATAATCAAGCTCATCAAAAGAGAAAAAAGGTGGTAAATGGTATGGGCTGGGAGGAGGAAAAGTGTGCTGGTCAAAGGTTACAAAGTTTCACTAATGCCGGACAAATAAATTATAGGGTTTTAATGTACAGTAATCTAAGTACAGGTTAAAATGCTGTATTATACCTATACTTGTGATTTGCTGAGAGGGTAGAGCTTAAGTATTCTTACAAAACAGAAACAGAGCAATGTATTAATTATTATAATTATGATGCTTATTATATTAAATATGTATATCACATCCTCAAGTTATACTCCATAAATGCAGTTTTATAAGTTATACCTAATAAAGCTGAAAGAGTCATAATGAAAATAATCTAATATTGAGTGCAAAACACATATCCATACAAATCTTTTTTCTGTGGCCCAACACATACATACTCTCCCAATCATTAATAAATCTAACATAACAAACACTGAACTATGAGGTATTTACTTTTTCAAAGTAGGAATCACTGCAACATTTTCTAATCTGTGTCCTAATTTTTACTTTTTCACCATTTCTGCCAAACCACTAAATTGACTTCAACCACATCCCACAGTTCAAAAAATATTTCATCAAATGGCCCCAGTTTCTTTGCTGTTAAAATTCATTCACTAAATACTTTCTGAGCATCTACCATGTGATATGAATGTACTGTTTATAGGGAAATCTGAAAGAGAAACATCCAAATGGCTGTCTGAGTCCTGATAGACTGAGAGGCCAATTAAATACTGCTTACACTCATGGCAACTGTTGCCTATCAAGTTCTACAAGGCACTGTGGATTCACACAAGTCTGTGAGGCTCCTCACTATGTTCCAGGTCTTGTACTAGATCCTGACTCGTGCTGTGGAGACCTACACACTATTTGCACCTCACTTCTTATAGATATTTGTGATGATAAAGCATAAATCTATGTATTCAAGAGATAGTAGGAGAAGAACTTCTTTTATTACAGCTAGTATCATTAAAGTTGCTGAATTCATTTTTATACTTAATTCATTTACTAGTAGCATACCTCCATGATAAAAAGTATGGATTACAAGGCACTGAAGAAAATAACCATTATGATCAGCCTGTATTGGATTCTCCGAGCTTCATTTTGCAATTTTCATTGCATGCTTCACGTTTCTACTATTGTCCGTTTCTTTGTTGGGCTTAAACTTTCCCAGCTTTCCAGATTGTTCCATGCGTTTTCCTGTCGTCCATCCTCAGTCAAATTAGAAGTCCCTCTGGGAGGTTCCCACCTCTGTTAAGCAGTATCTGTAGATACAGTTTTCTGTTCTTTTCTAAATGCTTGTGGATTTTAAATAATGCAGTTGTGGGTCTTTTATACACTAAACAGCAATTATGGTCATCAAAATAACATGTAAGAGAGTTTTAATTAAAGATCCAGAGGACATTTCACATGAGCATGAGAAAACAAGTTTACATAATGAACTCAGTTATACTATTCTAGGTAGCTGTCCATTTTCTCCCTACTGACTTGCTGTTTGGCCTAAGTCTCCAGTAGTCTGGACTCTTTAGCACTTTTAGCTATGCACACTTCAAATGTCCTATCTAAGAAATGGCATGGCTTCATTTTTACTTTCAGATCCTTAAGATATTAGGCCTAGTGTAGAAACAAGAAATTCATTAGACAGAAGTGAGTGTGTACCAAACACTGTGGCAGGCACTTCAGAGCAAAATGTAAAGAGGCTCTGCTGTTTGAAACAACTCTAATACCATTTTTTTCTGATACCTTTATGAAAGCCAGGAGAAAGTACATGGAAAAAGTTGACGAGTATGGCAGGTGTGCTAAGAACCACCATTTGAATCCCTCATTTGTCATCTGATGTAAATAAAAGAGCCCAGTAGTAAGTGAACTCTGTCCTGTTGGTCATATATGTTGTAGTTATTGTGACAGAAATGACTTCTTTGTTTGCAATCAGATTGTGCTCACAGAAGACAGCATTTCTCTCAGAAAACTCAGTTGTTTATGTGTGTAGCTTATTTGTTGTTTATGCTAGACCTTTCTTAACCGTTTCCTCTCTTGGCATACAGATAATTCTTTGCCTATGCACAAGATGCTTTAGCAGGTTTCTAGGCTTCTATCCACTGTATTCATGCAGCATACACAACCCCTATTCCCAAAGTTATAAATTAAAATGTTTCTAGATAATGATGGCTATTCCCTGGGTCAGGGAAAACATACCCCCTGTCCAAGAACCACTGCCTTTGATCAAAGAAGGTGGCTGTGATACTGACCCTCACTTTCATCTGAAGTTCAAGGTATGGGACTATCTCCAGGTTCCTGTGATGTATATGTGAGGTCTAACAGTCAGGTAGGTTGAGGCCGTTTTCTGGTGAGCTCCAAATGCCACCTCTAAGAATGTAGTTTTCACTATCTTTACTCTTCCTAAATTCTGGCTTACTTATTCACAAGACTAAGATGAACATGTAATGGTGTACTATTAATTTTTTTAACACACACATGTTGTTTTTTGCTAGACAAAAAAAAATGTTCTTTATGCTGCATTAGAGTTTTTCTGCTCTTGTCTTTTTCTTCTCGTTGACCTCTAAAGCTGCATGAACACTCTTTTCAGGCAATCTTTCCATTTTCTTCCTTTTTTTAATGAAGAACTCTATAAAGGAAACACTGAAAACTAGTTGTTTAGCCAGGAAATTCTAAGATTGTCCATCACCTTAAAGAAAAAAAAAACTTAAGGTAGTATCCATTTCCTTAAATTCTGTCTTCATGGACCCAGAAGTATTCATTTTTCTAAATAGGTATGATTGTGTCAAATGCTATTTCATTAAACAAGCAGAAAATAACTCAAGATTTATCTAAGTGACAAGCAGAAAATAACTCCAGGTTTTAAGTGTTTTCTCATCCTTCTGTGAGCTCGTTGCCAATGAGACCAGCATTGATAGCAGACAAGTGAGTGTTGTGCTTACCCAAGTCAAACTGTTTACATTCAGTTTGATCTTTTTATTTGAGTCCTAGCTATGCTGAAATAAGAGCAGCTTGACTAACAATGAGTTATCTTATAACAATTAGGAGCTAAGCAGGAAAGGAAGACTGAAGACACCCATAATAGTCTTTATATTATTAATGAGCTAGGTCCCAGGCTAGGTCCTAGGGTTCAGGAATGGAAAGCAAAAGAATTATCTTGTGAAAGCTGCAATTTTTTTTAGGAAATCCAGCACAGAACTTAGTTAATATTGCCAACTGCAAGACTCAGTGGGAAGAGTTTGATTGCTTATTCTACCCTCGAGGCTGTTGGCCCTCAGCACTCTTAGATTCTGAGCACTGGCCCAGGGGAGAGTGCATCTTAGTTTCCTTCAGGTTTTTTACAATGTAATGTCAAGATGAGTAATTTCTTAAATGAGTCTTCTTTAGAAGACAGTGTCAGAGGTGTAGTGACAGAAAGTGATAGAACATCAATAAAGGATGTCAATGTTTGGAGGGTTACCATGGTTCATATACTAAGCTTAAATCCCTGAGACTTAGACTTGATCTAGCAAGGTTTGACAATGCTGGAGATTTAGCCATCAACCTGTCTTTAGTTGAGAACTCTTCCAGCTTTTCTTCACAGCACTTCTAGCCTGCACCAAGAATGCATGGAGTATGTCTCTCATTCTTGGCTACATTCCTATCACCAGCCTTTCTCTTTCTCTTGGTCCACCAAGGCCTGAACTATTCTACCCTGCTATTCTCTTCCTGTCATGATGGACTAGGTTATCTGAAACCATGAGCCAAAATATATACAGCTTTCATTTAAGTTGTTTCATCATGTGTTTTGTTCACACTAACATGAAAATAACACAAAAGCTTCTGTGTTATTTTTATTTCATTCTAGATTGATATGTGTTAACTTAAAAGCCCACTAACAAAAAAACGTCGTTTTTATGTTTGCTTGTTTGTTTTTAACTTAGCCAGGTTTTCGGGCACATGGAGTTGCTTTCTTCATACAGCTTGTAAAACTGTACACAGCATCTTTTGGTCACTAACAGGAGCTTTGTGGTTTCTCCAAGTTGCTGTTGCCTTTTGAAGGCCAAACCCACCTCACTGTCAACTACATGAGTGAGTTCCTCTTTTTTCTGATCTCTTGTCTTCCCTCCTGCATAATGGCACTGTCGTTTAAGATGACTTCATGCTCTGAAGGGTCTGATCTCTCAGGTAATGCTAGGCAAATACTGCCAAATTAAGGTTACTCCATGTGACTGCCTCCTTTGATGAGCCACCACATGTCAGTCCCCTTCACAGACTTCCAAAAGCAACATGGCCCTTCTGACATGCCGTTAGAGGCCCAGTGAGATCTGTGTTAGGTGTCTGATTTTAGAGTTTAGACACCGTTTGTCTTTCTCTAAGCCACTACATTTCTGGTGATTTGTTACGACGATGACAGGAAATACTTGTTACACTAATAATTCAGTCAAAACCCATTTAAGACAAGCTTTGCTAACTGAGCAATTAAGGGAGTGATTAAATAAAAAACTCTGCAGCCATTTTCTAGATCTTGTGTCTTATTCTAATTTGGCCCTAACCATATGGAAGGATAGTTTTCTAGTTCTAATCTATAAACCACAGTGAAACCATCTCTAAAGTCTTTCAGACATTTGTGAACAGTTAGAGTCATCTAGCCCCTAAGGTGTTATGTTCTCAGCGCTCCTCTGGACCCAGGTCTGTGTGATAGAGTGAAAGCACAGCATTGTTTGGTTGACTTACAGGCTCCCTTCCCTGTGTCTCTCTCTGACATGCTGCTATGCACAGGGTATTGCTCTCCAGCTTCTCTTCTTTCCTTTCCCTTCTTTTCCTACCCCTCCTGATTTTTCCTGCCATTTTTTTTTTACCCATTTCTTCATTTGTTTGCATCCTATTTTTCGTCAGCCTCTTATCTCCTCTTCTCATTTTTTTACCTTCCTTGTCAGTTCTCATCCTTGTCCATAGATTTTTGCCTCTCTATCTTCTGCTGATTTTCTAGCATGTCCATCCAGTCATGAGCTCTCATCTTTAGGAAGGACTATGGCTTCATGAACCACTCTACCATGGTGTCTCGAATTTTGGCTGATTAATACACCAAGCTCATGTCTGAACACTTTGTTCTTTATCATGTAATTTCATAATCCTTCTTTTGATAAAGTCATACTCTGCCAAGTCAGCTTAAACGTTTTCTTGACATTTTTATGTCCAGTTAATCCATGACATATTAATTTCAGTTTCTTAGTTTTTTCATCTTCACTCAAAATTTCGCCACTTTACATTCTAGCTTTGATTATAAAATGAGCCTTAGTTATTCTCCTGTATCCAACCGTTTTTTGTTTGAAAAATTCACCAAGTCTCCAGGTGAATTAAGTTTTCCATAATGCAAATCTTACCATGGCATCCTCATGTTTGAATACCCTTCGTGTTTTCTTATCACCTTCAGGAGGAAGCTAAATTTCTTTGTTATGATACCAAACCTTCCCTTGCACAGTAATTGCTCACCACTCCAGCTTCTCTTTTGTTACTCATATTTGAGGGAGCCTCAGCATTAGCTTGCGGTTTGTTTTAGTTAGTTTTATGTAGAGGATCTGAAATAAAGGTGTGTTGCCAGTGGTCTGAAAGGGGATATCAAGAGCTAGTAGAGGGGTGGTACAAGAGCACTAGTAAGCAGAATTTTTATGAGCGTCCAAAGCTCAATTCCACAGGAATCTCTGGAAGCCAGTATGGAGAATCTCTATCAAAGGGACAAGTAAACCATAATAGCTTTCCTCAGTCCCCAACAGTTATTGGTGGAAGGTCGTTCAAGTGTAAGTGCTCTACATTTTCAGCCTGCCTTGAAGAAAAATGAGCATGCTGTTAGGACGAGAGTAAGGTACACTCTCTTTTCTCAAATCAAATCAAGGTATAGACTGAAATAAGAAGCCATTTAGAGCATAGAAGCATCACAGTGATAATGGGTGATATGTCAACAATTTCTAACATGTGGACTCTCTAGTGTATTTCCGTAGTACTACTATAGCCTTGATCATGAACATGTCTTGTCTACATAAGAAATGTTTGTGCTCATTAATCTAGATTTCCATAAACTATGAACATCCCAAAGCCATTGGACTTTATATGTTACATTTATGTAGAGTATATGAATAAATTAATAAATTGAAGGTAAAGGAAAGGGAAATTTGAAGAATAAAAAAACTAGACCAAACAACAACAACAAGAACAACAAAACAAAACAAAAAAACCAAAAAAAAAAACAACTATGGTTAATAGAGGTAGAGAAGCAAGAAATAATACAATTAGAAGGAGACATGAAAAGGGCAGGAATCTTCTTCTGCAAGGCTGATTCTGCAAATCACTTGCATCTTGTATAAAGGAGTTCCTTATTATATGTCCTACAATATCACAAGTCTGCCATCACACATAACAAAATAGAGAATGCTCAAAAGAAAATTCTCTTCAATGTAAAAGGTCACCATGCTCCTGACAAGTACCAGCTCTGTACCCTGAGAATACAGAGAATTACAAAGCAGTGTGACAGTTATTCTGGATGCCTTCTGCAATTAAGTCTAAATTTCTAATCCTGGCAGTTCTGTTGAAACCTTGTCTAAACTCTTCATTTTTTTTCCAGGTAAAAAGAAAGTAGGACTTCTGCTCTGGGGAACAGTTACAAGCTTTCAACATCACACTTGCTCAAGAAGTAGTTGTTAACTTCCTTAAGAATCTACGAAATCATCTTTAAACCCCTTTAAAAATATGTGGAAGCATGTAAAAATTATCACAACAGTAAAGGGGATACATGCTATTTCGCTATATCTTCCTCCAAGGAAAGAGATTTAGGAATCACACATAAGGGTTTTCTTTCCAAAGACAAGGTAAAGGAGATCTACAGGGATTTCAAATTGAAACATGTCTTGCATATTTTCTCTTTGTTAATTTTCAGTGATTTGTTTCCCAACATGGGACTAGTTCCCATGGTTTAATGGCATTAACATGGCCACATTAGTAGCCAAGAAAAAAGAGTTAATTGTAGCACTGCTGTTCCTAAAAGGCATGTTGGAATGCTATGAACTGTCACCACTCACTGGATGCTTGTTAGACAAAACAATCATGGATTCTAGCCTGAGCCACTAAATTAACATTTCTTAGAAGGAAGGGCATGCATTTGTGCTCTCCCTTGGGCTCTCAGTGATCCTCATACAATTTACATTTGAGAAGCATGGCCTAGAGAAGGATGATAAAAACTATCATGTCAGCAGCAGTCTGTGAACTCTTTGTTGTGTCTAGCAACTGGACAACTATGCTTCTGACAGTATATTGCTAAACCTTATTCTTATTGCTATTAAAAGGACAAGCTTTTCTTAAACAACCTTAGTAAGAAAACAATCTTAAATGTTCCCATTGGGTTTGTAGGATAGATGAAACAGTGGTAGACTAATAATAACATTCCTTTTCTCTTTTATATAAAACATCACTGTATCAAATGATCTACACACATTTGCCAGACATTCATCCTAATCTCAACATATAATATCAAGATGCATGAGAACTCTAAAAGTGAATGAACTAATTTAAAAGGTATGCTCTCACCATGAGGCATTAGATTCCTGACCTTTTCTAAAACATGTGTGATTAAGAACTTGATTATTTGCTTCTGACATACAAACATGTCTATCTCAATAAAATATGAGTGTTTATTCTGAACCCGATCCAAATTCCACAGATGGGGGCTACCTGACTTTATGCATAAAGATATACACAACATCATATATCTGTTTCCTTGATGATTGTAGCATTTAAATCCAGACAATTAATGTATTTTCTTAGTAATTGAATCCAATCAAAGAGAGCTTTCTTTCATACTCAGTTTTGTGTGCAAAAATCCGTTTTTCGGTGTAGTTTCTTTGGCACAGTTTGCCTTTCCCTGATGTGAGAATTAGTTTTTGGTTTAATGGTTCTGAGAACACTGGCTTGATAGGTAGAGGATACATTCTGGTTATGAATGGTTAAGACAACTACCCATTACCCAAGGAATCCTTTCATATGTGTGATTTTTTTTTCAGAAAATTATGTTAGGTTTAACGTTATTGAAAGCGCCATCTTGATAGGTAGCTGATGTGCTCTGTTTAGAGGAGCAGAGCACGTCAGCTTTACAGAGACATATTGGGCTGTTGATCAACTTATCGGGGCACCTTGTGCCAAAACATCATATTAAACAGCATAGCTGCAATTGCCTGCCCATATACCACTCCTCTTGTGTTTAGTCTATCAAAATGAACTACATATAGAGAAATACATGCCCGTAAATGCTGCAAGGCTGGGTTTTTCCACTTCGAGCCCTGGCAATATTAAAGGCTGGACAATTCTTTGCTGTTGGAAGCTGCCCTGGACATGGTGAGATTTATAGCATCCCTGATCACTACACACTAGATGATGCAAGAACCTTGTCTCCAGTATGAGTAACCATCAAACAAGTCTCCAGACATTGTCCACTGTCTGCTGGGAAACAAATTCACCCTGGGTTGAGAAATATTGCTCTGACTAAACTTTTGGAAAGGAATAGAAAAATATAGAAAGAATTTAAACAGGGCTCTTCAAGATTGATCCTATTCTGATTATACTTTAATGAGTTCTTCATCTTCTGAGGTTTATTGGCAGGTTCGACTTAGTGGTAGTGACATTTGCATTCCAGCAGCCTTCTTTCAAAGTCATTTAGCATTCCAATTGGGTTTGAAGGGTCTTAATGTGGGGAAAGTTCTCATCTACTTAAGACCTAGTTAGGTATAGCACCAGCACAGAATCAATGGAAAGTAAAGCCAAGAAATTAACTTTGCTCCTGATTCTTTCCATTGTCCTTGTTTAGATACAAAATGCAAACAAATCTCATTGCTATGATGTATGCAGGCCGCATTTTCCCATGTAGTTCATTTTGATAGACTGAACACAAGAGGAGTGGTATATGGGCAGGCAATTGCAGCTATGCTGTTTAATAGGATGTATTGGCACAAGGTGCCCCGACAAGCTGATCAACAGTTTTGTTACCCCGAATCTGCTACCTGTTTCTGTGAAAGAGAAAGTACAGTGCTTTCCACATGTTAAGGCCTGCTCATGAATCATGTTTATCATTTGCATGTATGTGTGTTTATTTCTGTATGTGCATGCAAGTGCAAATTACATTCATCCCATGGCCTACTTGATGCCTAATTCAGAGGGCAACTTTGACTATCAGTCCTAGCTTTCTACCTTGTTTGAAACATGGCCTCTTCTTGTTCACTGTTTGCATACACCAGACTATAGCTAACCCAGGAGCTTCTGAGGATTCTCTTCTCTCTACTCCCCATACCCCAGGAAGTACAGGAATTAGAGATGTTGTATTCCTGTGCCTGGCTTTACATGGTTTCTAGGGATCTGAAACTCAGGTCTTCATGCTTGTGTCTCAAGCCCTTTACCCATTGAGTCATCTCCCCTGACTCTGCTTCATGATTTTTACTCAAGGAAACACATTTAATATTTATCACAATCCTGTGGTGGGAATAATTTGAATGGCATGCTAAAGGTGAGGAAAAGAGGCACAGGATTTTAGGTATTTGAGGATTTGTTTTTAAGTATTCTGCCAATCATAGTCTTTCATTTTAAGAGAAGCAAAACTGCATCCCTAAAACAAAACTACCAACCTCACACAGAGTTAGTCTGAGAGCACGCATGGTAAAGTGAGATAAAGCAAGGCCCCTTCAAATTTTGTCGAAACACAGATTAAACACTAAACACCCCTTGGTAGTTGTTGGAATGTGGATTATTACATCTTTACCAATTACAGCCAAGTTTTATTGTTAGTCTGTCACCTTACACAGAAGATTTATTAAGATGCCATCAGAGAATTTGCCCTCCTGTTTTGGACACCATCTAGACTAAATTCCCACTTTAGATGAAATGTCCCTCACATTGCTTAACTTGTGGAAACTGTGCCCATTCTTCAATACCTGGCTATTCATATAAGACGACAGTAAGATGATATGCTGGATAGAACATAGACTTCTTGTTGATAACTTTGGCCTAAAGGAAACTGATGTTACTTTGCCTCTAAAGAAGTATGAAACAAGATATAGTTGGTAATTTTCCAGATGATTGAATTTGTGTCAAAAGGATTAATACAGCTGAGGATGCTGTTCAGTGGTAGAGTTCTTGTCTAGTATTCATAAGGACCTGGATTCTACTACCACCAACACCACCATACACACACACACACACACACACACACACACACATACACACATACACACACACACACACACAGAGAGAGAGAGAGAGAGAGAGAGAGAGAGAGAGAGAGAGAGAGAGAGAGAGAGAGAGAGAGAGAGAGAGAGAGAGAGAGAGAGAAAGACAGAGATACAGACAGACAAAGACAGAAAGAGACAGGGAGAGAGACAGAGAAAAAGAGAGATAGAGACAGACAGACACACACACACAGAGACAGACACATAAGACGGGGTGGGGGAGGGAGGGATGGAGAGGGAGGGACTGATAGAGAAAAAGAGAGAGCGTGGGGGAAAAGTGTGATGAATTTAATATGATGAAAATTTGCACACAGGAATACATATAAAATTCTTTTTGGATAGAAAATATTATCCATATAATCAAGAGACAATGATAGCTGTTTCTGTTAATAAATAGAAAACACCTGGGAATTTAACAAGCATTTACAAGATCGACATGAGTACTTTATGCATATTCCACGAATAAAGTTCTACAATCTGGTGTTCTATTTATAAGAGCCAAAATTCCAGGTAAAGGGATGGCATGCTACTACCAATTGGAGTCACATATTGGTCACACCTACATTATTTTTCTGTAACTCATACATCAAGATGCTCATTAGTAAATGAAAGAAAAGATGGCTCGCATGGTGGTGAGTGGCTGTCAGTGATGTCACAGAAGGGTCCAAGCTAATCTAGAACAGAAGATTTCAGAAAACTTGCTAGCTTACCATCCTTCAGTGTTTAAAGCAGTGGTTCTCAACCCTCCTCTCATTTCCACCCTTTAATACAGTAGTGTCAACCCACAATGATAAAATCATTTTGTTGCTACTTCATAATCATGATTTTGCTACTGTTATGAATCATAGTATAAATACCTGAAGTGCAGGATACCTAATCTGTGACCCTTTTGGGGGTCACAGATTGAGAACCACTGCTTTCGCAGACAGACCATGATGTTTCTGAAACACATAGAAGAAACTGACTTCTAACATCTGTTCACATCAACTGGTTTTCTTTTCAAAATAGCTATTTTTTAAATTAAAAATTTTGTACATGTGTGTGAGCTTGTACGTGTTTATGTGCACCACATATGTGCAGGAGCCCATGGAGGGCAGTTATGAGCCTCCATGTGTGTGTTGACAAATGAACCCCAGTCCTCTGGAAGTGCTGTTACCTTCTGAGCCAACTCTATAGCCCCAAACATTTCTTTAAAAATGCTCATCTTCAACCTTTTAGGAGATTGGAAAGTATCAAGATGACTTTTTTAACGAATCAAATATGAGATTCTTTACAGAATCAGTTAGAAACTGAGAATGTTCATTTGAGTAACAGGGCCACACTAGCCTGTGAATGCTCATTGTTACATGCTGATGGATTCGGTTTCTTTCTTTCTTTCTTTCTTTCTTTCTTTCTTTCTTTCTTTCTTTCTTTCTTTCTTTCTTTCTTTCTTTCTTTCTTTCTCTCTCT
>NC_034613.1:143171221-143175851 GCF_900095145.1 Mus pahari
CTCTCTCTCTCTCTCTCTCTCTCTCTCTCTCTCTCTCTCTCCCTAATTTATTTACATCCCAAATGGTGCCCCTTCCCAGAGTTCTTCAGACCATTCACCTCCCCTTTGCCTCTGAGAGGGTGCCCTACCCCCGCATCCTGGAGGATTGAAAGCTAAAGCCTTATAAAAATGAATGAATCTTTTTTTGTGTTTGTATGTTTATATCTTGATACCCTTCCCTGTGGTATCAAGTCTCTACAGGATTAGGCTCAACCTCTCCTCTGAGGCCAGACAAGGCAGTGCTCTGCTACATATGTGCCAGGGGGCCTCGGACCAGCTAGTGTATGCTTTTTTGTTGGTGGCTCAGTCTCTGAGAGCTCCCAGAGTTCCAGATTCATTGACACTGCTGGTCTTCCTATGGGGTTTCTATCCCCTTCAGCTTCTTCAATCCTTCCCCTAAATGACCCATAGGTCCCTGACCTCAGTCCAATAGTTGGCTGTAAGTATCGGCATCTGTCTCAGCTGCTGGTAGAGCCTTTCAGAGGACAGCCATGTTAGGTTCCTACCATGGTCTAGTTTACCTCACTCAGGATGATAGTGTCTTGACACCATGCTAGTTAAATCTAAAAGTCTAATCTATCTGCAGAGAATTCTGAGATAATGCATCATACTTTCTGGAGTGAATCCAACCAATGTAATAAGCCATTTCTAGGTGATCATGGATGCTGGGTCCTTCTCTTCTGGCCTTAACTGGTGAGGCCTGCTGTCCTAGTGGAATTTGAAGACTAAAGACATTGGAATAGTGGTTAAGAAACAGGCAGTGTAGGGAATCTTGGTTTATGCATTTGAAGGGCAAAAGACTTCTTAAACTTTTCACCAGCCTGGAGTCCTGGAGAACTGAAGGCTAAAGCCTTATTTTTTTTAAAAAATGAATGTAATTGGTTGTGTTTGTATGTTTATATCTCTCCAATGGATTAATTAGAAGATGTTTAGTTGAGAGAAAATTAAAGTATTTTTAGATGAAAGATCCAATAGGCTATACCTTAGTATCATTTCAATTTTATATTCCTTTATAAAATATGTACAAAAATGAGTCAAGTGCAACAGTTGTTATTAAAAGGAACAAATCAACTCTTTAAAAGAGTGGAACTATTTCTGTCCTATAGAATCAAGAAATGGTCTTTTGAAGAGTTAGCAGTGTAGTTAATACTAAAAGATGGGTAGAGAAAAATAGAAAAAAATCTCAAAAAATTGAATACTGAAATCCCCTTTGTCTGAATTACTGTAATTTGAGATATCTGATTAGGGCTCAACTTCCTTATCTTGTTTTAGTCAAATGAAGAGGTCTTGTATTTTCTTTTTAACTTTGTAATTATTTGTTTATCAGCATCATCATCCTCATCAGAAGCAGCAGCAATCAGCATCAGCATCACAATCACCACCAATCATTATCCTCATCATCATCCTCATCATCATCATCACCATCATCAGTTTGTGTGTGTGTGTGTGCGTGTGTGTGTGTGTGTGTGTGTGTGTGTGTGTGAGTGTGTAGATGAGTACAGGTCCATGTGCCAAAATGTAGGGTCAGGACTTTGGGCAGGGAGAGGGGGTCTGACTTTCTTTTTATTGTGGGTTTTGGGAATTGAACTCATGTTTGTCAGGTTTGAGGGTTAAGTGCCTTTAAGCACCACGCCATCTTGTTGGCACATATTTTTGGGGGACTGGGTGTACAGAATAAATGTCTAAATAGTCACCTGGTCATTACATGCTCTTAAATCCATAACTACATTTTCAAGAAGCCATTATTTCTGTTTGGTCACAGGGCTCAAAGAAATCAGGACTCTCTGAATGACTAGAGATACCTGACATCAGGGACAAAAGCAGGTCAATGCAGTTGAAGCTTTAGCATTCATGTAGTGAAGGCGCTATAACCCTCACATTTTGTGAATGCTTCTTGTTGGCAAAGATAATATAAAAATGAGGTTGTCACATACATCAGTTGTGTCGACTTCTAATAGACAGAGCTCTGCCAATTCTGTCAGGGAAAATCTGAATGTGTTGGATTCTGAGATACTCTACTTTGATAAAAGAGACAGTAGGTGTTTCGCAAAACACGCAAAAGATAATTAAAGCAAGCACACCTTGCTGTACGTTGTCTGGCCTCTTCTTGAGAGTTCCTCTATTTCACAACCTGACTGTGAGTCAACATCAGGCAACTCCCCACACATGCCGGGGTAATCGCAGGGTCTGTCTCCATTGATGAGGAATGCATAGTAATGTCTCTGTGTCCTTGTGAAATCATGCTCTTATTTTTATTCTAAGACCTTCAAAGGAATCAACCAGTATTATTTTTCAGAGGCAGCCAATTTTTTAGTGGAAAATTAAAGAGATGACTTCATCAGTGGAATGTTGAATATTTGACAGTGGTGAATTTTTGTTCTCTTTAATTGGGTCAGAGTTGATCGGGACCTGTGGAAATTAGTTTGGTAGCACTTGGGTAGAGAATAGCAAGGGATGCTCTAGGTTCAGAACTGAGGGGAGGAGGGGAATGGATTTAAGATAGGTGAGATTATTCGTGCATCACTTAAAGTCATTATTAATGCAAAGATCTACAGGGGAAAAGTAAAATTTAGAATAAAGATCAAGATCTGGTTCTGTACTTTTATGATTCGCCTTTCTTATCTTAGCGTTGGTTCTAGCTACCTTTAAAAAGCATAACATCTGTAGCATACATTTAGAAATATTTAAGGGTGTATGTTGCATTAGATAATAAACTAAGGTGTTGAGACTCTCAGCAATAAGCTAAAAATGGCCGAGAATGATGATACTATTTAAACTGTCTTGGTTTGGCCTTCTCATCTGTAAAATGGGATAAAGCACTACTTTCATTACTGCCAGAATAATAGTTTATTTGAATAAAGTTGCTCTTGATAATGGAAGGTTGCAGTAACAGACATTAGAGGTCTATAATATTGCATGTTACATGTTTAAAAATTAAATGAACCAGTTAAAGATCTATAATATAAAAATGGTGAACTACTCAACCCTAGGCGTTCAGAGTCTCAACAACAGGACTGTTCAGTCTCTTTTTCTGTTCACTGCTGTGAAGTGTTCTGTTCTGCTGCCAAGTGTCTGGTGCAGCGGCTTCACAAATCTTACACACTGGTACTGTAAATCGCCAGTGGGGGCAGCAGTGTCCTATTGCTTTCAGAGAACAAGACAGTGGCTTGTTGCCCACCTCTTGTGTCTGATTGCATTTCATTTGATGAGTGAGATCCATGCAAACTATCCTAGCAGAGGAGTGTTAGTTTCAACAGTGTAACTGAAAAATATCCTATGAGGCCTGGGGTAGTGGTTTTATTTTATTTTTTATTGGTTCTTTTTTAAGCTTTCACTATGTGTTAAAGTTTTTATCTGTTTAAATTACATACACAGAATGGAGGTTAAAAATATTTGTTTAATTCAGCAATTATTTTGTTTTAAATGATTAATTTAAGACAAATGCTAAATCACACAAGGCATTAGGATAATGGGCCTAAATTAAGAATTTTCCAAATAAGCTGGGCTCTATTACTCAATTATTTCATGGAAGGGGGAATGAGTGCATTTTTATACATAAAGAGTTAAGAACAATCTGCCCTTCCTAAGGTGCAAATAATGTTGCCTTTTTCTTCATTATAGCCTTTCTCTCAAGCCATGGGTTGTTTAAAAACCTACCAATTTTAAGATGCACAGACTTCAGGATATCTTCATGGAAGGCATGGAGCTTCCACTTTTAAATAAACAGAGCATTTTGTAAAGTGTAATTGTAACTCTCATTTCGCATATTTCACACCTTTCCCCCAAAGATCAGGAAGCGTCATCGAAGCCAGGGGTAGGAAATCTGTAAGAGCCAGAGGCCAGACATGATAAGGTGAAACTGTATCTTCTGCCTATGCCAGAAATGCTGCCACCATGAACTCAGAGCAGCTGTGAACTCATGAACTCAGAGCAACTGTGCTTGTCAGCACAAGGCCTAAATAGGATCAAGCCAGTCAAGTATCTAGCATGAAGTGGGAAGATCACCATCTCTGCTCTCTAGCTGAGGACCCATTGCCAGTTGACAGCTTCTGGGAAGGGTGAATAGTATTTTTTGAAGATGTAATTGACCATGTTCTAGTGGACAGCCCTAGAACCCTGAGTATATGGGCAACACAAATTCGACTAGGTGACTTATATGGGAGGTGTTAGTTGGAGAAGTGTGGAATCAGTACGATTAAAATACATCATATACATATAAGGAATTCTCAAAGAACCAATAGAAGAATTTAAAAATGTTTAAAGCTCAAAGTATCCTTCTTGCTTCCCTACATGTTCTATGAAAATCCTCTTTCCTTAAACTCAGTGACTTCATGTGAATAGCTAGGGTCTCCTTCATTTTTCTCCCGACTTTTTCTACCTGATTTCTGGCACGTCACCACAACTGTTCTCTTACAAGTACTCTTCGCTCCTCACTTGCCTTCTTCCCTTCCTTTCTTCTTTCCTCCCTCTCTTCCATTTCCCCAGTCGTGCTTTCCTCATCTCCTACCTACTGGTAATCAGCTAGAAAAACTACGCAGCCGAGCATGGTGGCGCATGCCTTTAATCCTAGCACTCGGGAGGCAGAGGCAGG
>NC_034613.1:143176791-143187446 GCF_900095145.1 Mus pahari
TCTCTCTCTCTCTCTCACCTTCTTAAGATATTTTTTCTTGAATTTATGCTTTCTGTTCAATGTGGAATTCATATCTTCCTTTTCATTTGAGTATACCCTTTGTCAAGTATGTTCTTTTATCTTCTATTTTAGTGGAGAAAGATCTTTCATGAACATATTTTCTTCCATCTTCTCCACCTGACAAAGGCAATTGTGAATGCTAGCTAAAATCTGCCACTATTTTCTTTATTCATTTTTCTGTTCAATCTCGTCCAGGCATGCTTTCTAAGTGATGGAGTGCTTCATTTTCAGAACATTTAAAATTTCATTCTCTTGTTGGGTGATTTTACCCTTCTTTGCAGAGCTTACACATTATCTGTTTCCTGATCACTGTCCAAGTTTTGTCCCTCTCATGAACACAGACATCTATCTGATTGCTTGCCAACTTCACTGAGCTGTTTCATAGGCATCTAAATCTGATCATATCAAATGTAATTCTGGAATTCAACTCTAAATTTGTATCTATTACAGTAAGTTTCATCTTAATTTAATAACTACCCAGTTCTAACTACGTAGTTGCTTAAGCCAAATATTTATGTCATGTTTCATTTCTTCCTTTTTCTCACATCCTCACATGAAAGCATCATGGCCCATTGATTTCACTTTCAAGTCATAACCACTACAATTTGAGCTTCATCAAAGAATTATATTTTTCTGTTCTGTTTTACAACAAAGTCTAAATATCTAGATAGTGTTTGGTGCATAATACTTAGCGAATAAACATTTGTGAATGAATGGATGCTTTAGTGTTAAATCTGACCACTCCCCTGCATTCTCAGGATCAACACTGTAGTCTAAAGTCACCATCAACTTTTATGTACATTTTTTCTAACTAATCTGGATATCTGCAGGGTTTTTCACCTGCACTCCAGTTCCCAAAATAATGACTCTGAGGCTTATTATTTATGAATAAATGCTTGGGCTTGTTCCCCCACTAGCTTATAACTTAATTATCCTGTCTAGTCTATTCTGAGTGTGACATGGCTGGTTAGCTCTCCTCAATTTCAACTGTCTCCTCAGAGTTTAGGGGGGATCTCTATCTGTGCATGCCTAATTCTACCCAGAGTTCCTCTCTCCCTACTGAAATTCCTACCTCCTATTTCCTGCCTCAGTTAATAGGCCATCAGATTTTTATTGACAGTGATGCTTCCATATAGCACACAAGAGCATCCCTCTACAGATCCCTGATGCCAGTCCTCATCTTCATCCGATAACTCTATAGCTTATTTGAAGATTTAAGACAACCCCTAAGATTCTTGTCCATTAGCATATAATACAACCTTTTATACTAATCTGATAAGTATATACATATTTCTACAATTTCACTTGTCAGTTCTTTGTCTCATTCTCCATTGCAACCACACATTTTCTGGCTTAGCATACTTAGCATACATAAGAAATGAATGAAACAATACATGGCAGGTGAGTGGTGTGATCATGTGCCATGTCAAAAAGTGAGGGTACATAAAAGTTCGTTTTTCCCTACAATTTCCCTTGGATCAAGTAATTTACTTTTGATTTCTCATCATTCTCACCTAACGGTTAACCTTTAAACTACTACAGTCTATTATCGTTCTAAATACTGAGCTAAAATATTCATCGTTAGGTAGTAAATTCAATGGACCATTCTTCTAGTTAATTCAGTTTTGTTCTTGGCATCATTTTACTGTTCTACACACTTTATGTTTTACATCCTATTTATTATTCCATATTCATGAGATAGATATTTAGATAATTGATTTACAAATCTGTCTTTATAAAATAGTCTTTTGAAGTACACATTTTTGGTAAATATGGCTTCATTTACTCTAATATATTTTGAAATGCATAGTTGATCTTTCAATTAAAATATGGTATAATTCCTCTTGAGAATGTTTTTAAGGCTGAGATGATCCTGGAAGTATTTCTAATTTTCAAATTTTCATAGTGATCATATTATTATTGATATTTCATCTGAGTTCATTTGATTAGAGCACATATTTAGAAGTTATTTATAACTGATTTCAATCCTTTGATATGCTGGGTAGTTGTTACTAACTTGATGAAATTTAGATTCACCTGGCAAGAGGAACAGTCTATTGAAGATCTGCCTCCCTCAGATTGGCCTTTGGGAATGTCTGGACTGATGATAGGTGTGTGGGGGGTGGTTGGGGCAGCCCACTGTGGGTGGCAACATATCTAAGCATGTAGTCCTGGGTTGTATAAGAAAGCTCACTGAGCACAAGCTGGCTACCATTTCTTCATAAGTTCTGCTTAGAGTTCCTGCTTAGCTTTCTACCCTGCCTCCCCTTGGTGATAAATTATGACCGGGAAGTATAAACCAAATAAGCCCTTTCCTCTATAAAGTTGCTTTCATTCAATGTGTTTGTTACAGCAACAGAAAAGTAAATTAGAACAATGCTGTGACTCTATAGTTCAGCTCATGGTAAACTTAACACAATGTTCCTTCTGTGCTTGTATGTATTTTCTTCGGTTGTGGGTACAATGAGTTTATTAATCCTGTTGCTAAGTTTACACTCCACTGCTCTTTTAATATTTTTTTCTGTCAATTATTGAAAAATGTATGTTAAAATTGACCACTATGACTATGGGTTTATCTGCCTTTCTTTGGCAATGTAAACAATCATTGTATATCCAAGACCATTCTATTAGCTGCATATAAGTAATAGGTTTGTGTATTTACTTTTGTTTTTAGATGCAGGTTCTCACTGGAGCGTAGGCTGGTCTGGAACTCACTATGTAGCCAAATTAGACTTTAAAAAAATTTACAGAAATCTTCTATCAGGGTTTCTTAAGTGTTGGAATTATCATTGGGAGTGCACATGCCTGACTTTAGTAGCAGATTTGGAGAGTCTACTTTCATAAATGTTAAGGCCCTGAACTGGCTTTATTTGATTAGCATTTTCATGATATGGTGACAGATGGATACAGAATGTTAATTTTAGGTGTTGGTATTGCCCTTATAACTGTATCTATTATAGGCAAGGGGGAATTGAATTTTATTTGAGCTTTTATTTTATCTGACAATCTTTGTCTTTTAATTAAGGCATTCATCTATTTTCTTTTGTGGCATTTGCTGATGCATTTGACACCCTGCCATCCATCTTGTTTTCCACCCTTCCTTTCTTTTCTCTCTACTTCCATTTTTACTCTGTGTTTTCATCTAATTTCATTTATGAGAGTTTCAAAGTTGAACTAATATTTAATGGCTATTATCCTATTATACCAGTATTGTCAAGAAATCACAGAATTCATTTCCATGGAGCCTAAAGATCTTCTACACTGACTTCTTAAATACAGTGCCAATTATTCATATTTTTGAAGGAAAATATAAGTCACTTCCCGTCTGTGACCACAAGCAGTGAGCCAATATAGCGATTTTAATTTTTTTATCAGAATCACCCGAAGTGCTAGTTAATGCTGCATATTCTTGTTTTTCACTCCAAACCTCCTGAGTCTTTAGAGTTCACTTAGAGTTATCATTTTCCATAAGCCTAAGTGAATCCCACTATAATAAAGAAAAAATTAGGTTAACGTGTGCAATATTAGCTCCTAAAAGAGGTTGCTGAGTGACTTAAGCCATCCACAGACAATTACTTCACTGTAACATATGTGTTGTAAACTCTACACTATTTATGAGCTGAAAGACCATCACAAATCAATAGTTACTGGGCAGAAAAAGTGACTCTGAACTTGTGCCACTAGACTAGACTTCTCTGAAGAAATAACTAGCTTCTACAGAAAATGTATGTAAGCTTAATGTAAAAAGGCAAAGGATCCAAAAATACTTAATAAAATTCTGGTGAAGCGAATCCAGGAACACGTCAAAATTATCATTCACCATGATCAAGTAGGCTTCATCCCAGGGATGCAGGGATGGATCAATATACAGAAATCCATCAATATAATCCACTATATAAACAGACTCAAAGAAAAGAAAACCACATGATAATTTCATAAGATGCTGAAAAAGCATTTGACAAAATACTGCATCCCGCCATGATAAAAGATTGGAGAGATCAGGAATTAAAGGTCCATGCCTAAACAAAATCAAAACAATACACAGCAAACCAATAGCCAATATCAAATTAAATGAAGAGAAACTTGAAGCAATCCCACTAAAATTAAGGACAAGACAAGGCTGCCCACTCTCCCCATATCTATTCAATATAATACTTGAAGCTCCAGCCAGAGCAATTTGTCAATAAAAGGAGATCCAAGGGATACAAACTGGAAAGGAGAAAGTCAAGGCATCACTATTTGCAGATGCTATGATAGTATACATAGGCAAACCCCCACAAATCCACCAGAGAACTCCTACAGCTGATGAACAACTTCAGCAAAGTGACTGGATATAAAATTAAAACAAATCCGTAGCTTTCCTTTACTTGAAGGATTAGCTGGCTGAGAAAGAAATTAGGGAAACAAAACCCTTGACAATAGTCACAAATAATATAAAATATCTTGGTGTGACTCTAACCAAGAAAGTAAAAGATCTGTATGATAAGAACTTCAAATCTCTGAAGAAAGAAATCGAAGAAAACCTCAGAAGATGGAAAGATCTCCTATGCTCATGGATTGGCAGGATTAATATAGTCAAAATGGCTANCTTGCCAAAAGCAGTCTACAGATTCAATGCCATCCCCGTCAAAATTCCAACCCAATTTTTCCAGAGATAGAAAGAGCCACTCTCAAATTGATCTGGAATAACAAAACACCCAGGATAGCAAAAACAGGATAGCAAAAACAGTTTTCAACAATAAACAAACTTCTGGGGGGATCCCCATGCCTGACCTCAAGCTGGACTACAGAGCAATTGTTATTAAAAACTTCATGGTTCTGGTACAGAGACAGACAGGTAGATCAATGTACTCAAATTGAAGACACAGAAATAAACCCACACACCTACGGATGCTTAATCTTTGACAAAGAAGCCAAATCATCCATTGGAAAAAAGAAAGCATTTTCAACAAATGGTGCTGGTTTAACTTGCAGTCAGCATGTAGAAGAATGCAAGTGGATCCATTTTTATCTCCTTGTACAAAGCTCAAGTCCAAGTCGATTAAGGACCTCCACATAAAACTAAATATGCTGAATCTAACAGAAGAGAACATAGGAAAGAACCTTGAACACATTGGCACAGAGGAAAATTCCCTGAACAGAACATCAATGGCTCATGCGCTAATATCAACTATTGACCAATGGGACATCATAAATTGAAAAGCTTCTGCAAGTCAAAGGATACTGTCAATAGGACAAAATGGCAACCCACAGATTAGGAAAAGATCTTTACCAACTCTACATCCCACAGAGGGCTAATATTTAAAATATACAAGGAACTCAAGAAGCTAGACTCCAGAGAACCAAATAACCCTATAAAAATGAGGTACAGAGCTAATCAAAAATTCTAAACTGAGGAATCTTAAATGGCTGAGAAGCACTTAAAGAAATGTTAGACATCTTTAGTCATCAGTAAATGGAAATCAAAATGATCCTGTGATTCTACCTCACACCAGTCAAAATAGCTAAGATAAAAAAATTCAGGTGACAGCAGATGCTGGCAAGGATGTGGAGGAAGAGGAGCACTCCTCCATTGCTGATGAGACTGTAAGCTGGTAGAACCACTGTGGAAATCAATCTAGTTGTTTTTCAAAAAATTGGAAATAGTTCTACCTGAGGACTCAGGTATACCACTCCTGGGTATATATCTAAAAGATACTCCAACTTGTAACAAGGACACATGCACCACTATGTTCATAGCAGCCATATTTATAATAGCCAGAAGTTAGAAACAACCCAGATGTCCTTCAACAGAGGAAAGGATACAGAAAATGTGGTAAATTTACACAATGGAGTACTACTCAGCTATTAAAAACAATGACTTCATGAAATTCTCAGGCAAATGGATGGAACTAGAAAATATCCTGAGTGAGATAACTCAATCACAAAAGAGTGGTATGTATTCATTGATAAGTGGATATTAGCCCAAAAGCTCAGAATAACCATGATACAACTCACAAACCATATGCAGCTTAAGAAGAAGGAAGACCAAATTATAGGTGCTTCAGTCCTACGTAGAACAGGGAACAGAATAATCACACAAACTAGAGGAAGAGAGGGACCTAGGAGGAGGGGAGGGAAAAAAAGAGACAGCAACAGTCCTATTGGAAGTGAGGGGAAAGAAGTTCAGAGTGTCAGAATATTGAATGGAAACATGTAGCAGAGGGAGATGGGCAGCTGGAGTAGCCACTAGGAAGTCTCTGACTCCAGGGAAGGGAGAGGTTCCCAGGAGCCAATGGCATCGACTTTAGCTGAAATACCCAATAAAGGGGAGATACAAAATGTAGAGACCACCTCTAGTAGACAGGCACATCCCCCATTGAGGGATGCGGCCACCCATGCATCTCAAAATTTTAAACCCAGAAAAGTTCCTATCCAAAGGAAAGATAGGGACAAAAAGTGGAACAGAGACTGAAGGAAAGTCCATCCAGAGACTACCCCACCTAGGGATCCTTCCCATCTGCAGATACCAACCCCCCTGATATGGCTGTTCCCTGAGAGTTTCTACCAGCACCTGACCAATACAGATGCAGATACTCACAGGGAACCATTGGACTCAGCCAGGGAACCCCAAACATAGAGCTAGGGGAAAGGCTGAAGGAACTGAAGGGGATTGCAACCCCATAAGAACAATATCAACTAACTGGTCCACCCATAGCTTCCAGGGACTAAACCACAAACCAAAGAGTATACATAGAGGGAGCCAGGACTCCAGATACATATGTAGCAGAGGATGGTCTTATCTGACATCAATGGGAAGGAGGGAGACTTGATGCCCCACTGTAGGGGGATGCTAGAGGGGTGAGGCATGGGAGTGGGTGAATGGGTGGAGGAGCACCCTCATAGAGGCAAAGGGGAAGGGGTTGGGGTATAGTTTGGGGGTTTGTTGGAGGGGTAAGTGGGAAGGGGGATATAATTTGAAATGTAAATGAATAAAATGATTAATAAAAAGGAAAAAACCAAAAGAAAAAGAAAAAAGATGAGAAAATGTGTCTCTCTCTGACTCTGTCTCTCTGTCTCTGTCTCTCTCTCTGTCTCTCTCTCTCTCTCTCTCTCTCTCTCTNTCTCTCTCTCTCTCTCTCTCTCTCTCTCTCTCTCTCTCTCTCTCTCTCTCTCTGCCTCTCTCTGCCTCTCTCTCTGTCTCTCTGTCTCTCTTTCTCAGTGTGTGTATGTGTGTGTGTGTGTGTGTGTGTGTGTGTATTCCTAGCCTGGATAGATAAAATTTTCTAAACTGTAGCCAAGTGAGGTCGTCCAGCAGTATGTTTTTGATATGGTTTTAAAAACCTTTGGTGGATGCAGCCAGGATGTAAGAAACTTATACACATACAGACTGCTCAAAGGAAACAGCATCTAACAATGTCTGAGGTTTATATCTAGGTATTTAAAAGAAATAAGGTTTAAGCACATTTTTCAACTCCAGCATAACAGCACGAGTCACTGTTTCATTTACCCTCACCAAAAGGTTTAACTTGTGAGGTCTTGGAAGGCAGAGTTTGTACAGTCCATGTAGGTTACATTAAAATTTGACTTCTTTTTTTAAGTGGTATTGTTACAGAAGGTAACATTTTCTACATCAACAGCCATGATTCTTTTGGAGATAGAAAACCAGGTACAATGCTTCTGAGCTCCATCCTGAAATAGGAATGTAATTGGTGGTGGGTTGCAGCCAAAGTTTGGGAGTTTTGAAGAATATTCAAGTAATTCTGATGTGCAGGCAAGTTTGGGACCTACTAAACTGGATATATTGAACTACCAAGTTCAAATGTAAACCTCTGAATGAGGTAAATATTAAGGTTTCTGTACAAAAGTTGCAGTCAAACAATGAAATTAGCCTAACTGAATTTTCCAGCATGGAGTGTGCCCCCATAGGGCACTGTTCACATAAAGCAAAGGTTCTCAATCCTTGGGTGGCAATCCCTTTGGTGTCAAATAACCCTTTCACAGGGGTTGAATATCAGATGTCCTTTATGTCATATATTTAATTATGGTCAATAAGAGCAGCAAAATTATAGTTATGAAGTAGCAATGAAAGAATCTATTCAAACCTTACCCAACATTTTAAATGACTTGCTTGAGGAGTAATTATGACAACAAGTAAGATAATCTTCTTACTCATATGTTCTGGTTTTTGAGTTATATTACTTGGTTAACCACCCCGAGTTCCAATGATTCCGTACTGAGAGACAATCCTACCTTATTCTGCCTCTTCTGTCGTCTCCGGAGACGAAGGAACTCCTTATGTTGCCTGGAGACAAAGTTCACTGCTGCATATTCCAGTAAGGCAGCAAACACAAACAGAAGGCACACTGCCATCCAGATGTCAATCGCTTTCACGTAGGAGACCTGAAGAACAGGATAGGTGAGAGAGAGAAAGAAAAAGGAAGCTATGAAGGCTTTCAGAAAACCTAATTCTACAGTTATGTGAATGGCATACGTAATGGTCAAGGATTTTCTATTCTTGACTATAGATGGCTACTGCAACTAGTGCTGCAACAAATGTCTACCAATTGAAGAATGTATACAGAAATTGTATCACTGGGACTGGAGGGCACTGTCTTAACTGAAACACCATCTCACTTATATGGAATCTGAAAGTGTTTCTCTCATAGAAGTTGAGAGTAGAAAATGTTTATTTCACAGAAACTTCCAGAGACTGAACGAGATGGGTAAATGGATATAATGCTATTATTGGAGGAATTAAACTTAATTTTAGGTGGCACAGAATCATGAACATAATTAACAACGATGTATCATATATTTCAAAAGAGTTAGAAAAAAGGATTTTCGATCAACTTGCCAGAAAGAAATAGTAAAAATTGAAGATAGTGGATATGCTAATTACTGAGTTGCCCATTTCTTAATGCAGACATGAATCACAATATTACACCAGGATCTGGTGAACAGGTCAGTAATATGAGTCATACTCAGCAACTGTGGGACTTTGGGTTCAAGTTTCTGTGTTAAAAAAAATTACCAAACATCATAGTATAGCTAGCTCATAAATATATACCAATAAAAAGTGGTATAATATTAAAATAAAAACAGGTACAAAAGTCATGCCTTAGTACCACTTAGAAGGTTAAATATGAGACAGATGATACTGGCCAATTATAGAGAGGGGGGCCTTGTGACTGTCACTGCACTGCAGGGATCAACATCTCTATACACACTTTTATGGTATAGGGGAAACCAAGTAGGACTATTTTAACATTGCAGATTCCAGACTTCCAAAGACACTTAACAAACTTCCAAGTGAATGTGTACTCTTCAGTTCTCGTTTGTTTTTCTTTATTTCTTTTTTCTTTTCTAAGTACTTGTTAGCTACTGTTTTAAGTATTGTATATCTAATAACGGTTAAATCTTACACCGATTGGATTACTGGAGTAAAGAAGAGTTAAATTAGTAACTAAAAGCACAAAACAAAAACTTGAAAGCCAAGATTGACAGTGTGGACTACTGAGTTTCTTTTCTAATCACACATCATATGGTTCCTATAGTCACATGGCTAGAGAAACATAGCCTCTGTTTCCATTAGACAATTTTGGCATTTCTCATGACATTTAACTTTCTTCTAATTCATCATTTCCAATGTGTGCACACCTTATAAGACATTTACGTTGTTTTCAATTTCACTTCTCTGACTACAAATTTTGCTGCTGTGAAATTCCTTGTCCCCAAATATTTGATTGTCTCTGTGCATATTTGTTACATTAGTTTTTGGGTGAATTACATTAAGGAACAACACAAAACTAATCTCTTGTGTTAGAAAGTTAGCAGAAGCACAGAGAACAAGAGTACAAAGTCTAGAACAGAGATTTTCAATCTGTGGTCACAACTCCTTTGGATGTCCCATATTGGATATTCTATATATGATATATTTACATTATGAATCAGAACAGTAGGGAATTACAGCTATAAAGTAGCAGTAAAATAATTTTATGGTTGGGGATCACCACAACATGAGGGACTGTATTAAAGGGTCACATCATTAGAAAGGTGAAGAGCCAATGGTCTAGAGTAAGGATGAAGTACTTTGTTAAGGAATGTTGATAACATCTCCAAGTTGCTGCTTACTCTGTTTCCATTCCTCAACTGTCAAATAGGAACAGTCATAGTATCACAGTATCTTGCAGAGTAGTTTTGTGAAGAAAATCATTTTACATATATAAGTCTATATATAGAGATATATTAGAATAATGTCAAGGATAGAATAAGTATGATGACAAGACTTGTAATTATTTGACTACATATGGGTGTGGACTTATAAATGGAAAGGCTTTTTGGAAGAGAGAGAAATTAACAAGGAAAAGAAAACACCTGCGATCTTATTAGAACGTAGTTATTATTACTATTTTTATTTGTAGGGGAATTTAATCCATGTATACTATATTTACATCATTTCCACCCCTTCCCTTTCCCTCCAATTTCTCCCATGACCCACCTCTCTCATTTTTATGACCTCTTCTTCCTTAATTTGCTCTCTCTCTCTCTCTCTCTCTCTCTCTCTCTCTCTCTCTCTCTCTCTCACACACACACACACACACACACACACACAC
>NC_034613.1:143187462-143189519 GCF_900095145.1 Mus pahari
TCTCTCTCTCTCTCTCTCTCTCTCTCTCTCTCTCACACACACACACACACACACACACACACACTCACACACACAAACACACATACACTCACACACAAACACACACTCACACACAAGCACACATACACTCACACACACACAAATACACACACACACACACACACACACACACACACACTCCTACTGAGTTCAATAAGTCTTGCTTATATATGTATGCTTAGGGCTGAAGACTCGGGATTGAATCAGGGGGATGGGTCCCTGGAGATGACTGACTACCCTTCTCTTCAGCAGTCATTGATTCCCTGTAGCTCTTCATTTGAGGGTCAGACCTTGTGCAATTTCCCTCATTCATGTTGGTATGTCAACTGGTATTGGCATGATGTAGGCATTCTTTAGGGAAACCATATTGTTGAGAGTTTAGAAGTATGGCTTCCCCATCACGTCTATAAGATATACTCTTAGAGCGATTGTCTTGGTAGTGTACTTACTCTTATTAAAGCTGTTATCTGCTTTACACTTTTTGTCTTAAACAATTGGAAGTACTTGCCAGCACCCCTCCCCCCAACACACTGCTTTGCTATCTTCTTCCCTTGGAATGTACCACTATTTCTACCTGGGATGATTATTCATAGTATGTCTGATTGAGACCTTTTCAGAAGGTCTTAAAATCAATCAGAAATGCATCTTTCCTAGGAAGCTTTCTCTTTCTCCTACCTGGATCAGGGGATACTCACTTTATTTTCTCATTGCATTCTACATAATTTATCTGTTCTTTCTTAGCTTCCTATTTCCTTAGCCTTGTCAATAGATTGGAAGCTTGATTTGTATTCATGTCTGGATAAGTTGGTTGTTTTTGGAGGAATGACCCTGGGCCAAAAAATACTTTGTATTACTAACACAGAATCTAATAAGTCATGGGCAAGAACAAATTTTGTATGTACGTATATGTATGGAATAATTAGTGGAAAAAGAGGCCATGAATTTGAAGGAGAGTAGGGAGGGGTATATGGGAGGTTTTTGGAGGGAGAAAAGGCAAGGGTTAAATGTAATTATAATCTAAAAAAAAACAAGAATGAATTATGTGGAGTGAATAGAAGGATAAATGAACAAATGGATGAAAATAAGGAATAATATAGCCATTTTGTATGTCTTACATTAAATTAGATAATTTTAAATTATCACCTATTGTCTACAACTTCATATATTTGATACTTGTAAGAGCAGAATATATATATAAAAAAACTTTTAAATTCTCTTAGCATAGAATCCTTAGAATCCTAGAATATTATTCCTTAGTAAGCAATAGTTTGCCTTGCAGTTGCTCATCTGAAGCAAGCACACCCTCTGATAACAGAACATTACTAATCACAATATTCCGTGTTATCTATTATTCAGATTGCCTGTAAATGTTTCAGATCTCATAATGAGAAGAATTTGTCAATGCCTGAGACATACTCATGTAAAGAATGCCCAGATGAGCTGACCATCATTCACTCTTCCTTGCCTGGTGTTTACAGCAGGCATTCAGGAACTGCTAAACCCTTTTCTCCCATCTCCTTGTTATCATCAGCAGGCTCAGCATACATCTGCTCTTTTTTTTTTATAGGTGCCCATAAATGAATTCTTTCCCTTTCTTAAACATTTCGGTTGGGCTCTCAGCTTCCTTCAAATTATGAACTTCTTACCAGCATTAAATATATTATTCACATGGAGTGAGAAGGTGGCAGGAGATGCTTGCTCCATAAGATGTGATGTCCCTTGGTGGTATTCTCTCAGGATTGAAATTCCTCTTTGTTGCTTTTAACCAGTTCTAATGTCAGATTCTCTCCCTTTGGCTGCTAAGCCTTAGAAGTCTGTAGCTCACATCTTTTCCTGCCACATTCTCTTTATGATTCTTGGGCTTACATGATCCCTTCCTGAACTACTTTACTACAAACTTGCAAGACAGTTTTTCAATGGTAATTAAGCTCTCAAAATGCTGCGGTGACTCACCGACTTGGATACTCTAGAGGGATTTTGTTTTTTATCTGTATTTTTAGTTTTAGTGTTTTAAGACA